>NC_134883.1:1589199-1601699 GCF_041734735.1 Babylonia areolata | reverse complement strand
GTGTGTGTGTGTGTGTGTGTGTGTGTGTGTGTGTGTGTGTGTGTGTGTGTGTGTGCGTTTTGCCCCATCCGCTTGGGCTGCCACACTCCGCTTTCAGGGGCGCAAGGGCGGTCGGGAGTTCGGTATGATTTATGTGTAACGAGCAAGGGCTGTATCTCAACCAGGCCCGCAGTCGTTCAACTTATAACTTCTGTTGCATGTCATTGTGTGTGTGTGTTGTGGTGAGGATGAAAACAAATCCAGGTAGAAACATCCGTCAAGTAATGACTTTACAAACATTCTTCACACACACACACACACACACACACACACACACACACACACATACCTATCTATCTATCTGCATGCATTCAACGCCACAGCCACACACCGACCTTGACCCCAGGCTGTCCGCGCCGACCCCCAAGGCCATGACGATGAGGAAGGTCAAGGTAATCCATGTCCACATCACCTGCCGTCGCTGCCACATCCTGATGTGGTCCAGTGAAGCCTGTTTCCCGGAGAACACCAGATACTGAAAAGATTACTGTGTAACCACGTCTGTTTCCCGGGATAAGACCAGATTCTGGACCGATTACTGTGTAACTCACAGATTTCTATATTGATATGCTCATATATATATATACTTCTGTTTCTTCGTCCTTGGTGTAACCACACGCCTGTTTCCCGGAGGAAGTCAGATACTGGAGCGATTACTGTGTAACTCACGTTTGTTACACGGAGAAGACCAGATACCGGATCGATTACTGTGTAACTACGCCTGTTACACGGATAAGACCAGATACCGGATCTATTATTGTGTAACTCACGTCTGTTACACAGAGAAGACCAGATACCGGATCGATTACTGTGTAACACGTCTGTTACACGGAAAACACCAGGTGCTAGAACGGTTAGTGTGTAACCACGCCTGTTACCCGGGAGAAGACCAGATGCTGGAACGATTACTGTGTAACCACGCCTGTTACACGGACACACGAAATGCTGGAACGATTACTGTGTAACCACGCCTGTTACCCGGGAGAACACCAGATGCTGGAACGATTACTGTGTAACCACGCCTGTTACACGGACACACGAAATGCTGGAACGATTACTGTGTAACTCACGTCTGTTGCCCGGGAGAACACCAGATGCTGGAACGATTACTGTGTAACCACGCCTGTTACACGGACACACGAAATGCTGGAACGATTACTGTGTAATTCACGTCTGTTGCCCGGGAGAAGACCAGATGCTGGAACGATTACTGTGTAACTCATGCACTTGTGTATCAATGTACTCATACATATGTATATACTTCCGTTTATATGTCCTTGGTGTAACCACACGCCTGTTTCCCGGAGAAAGTCAGATACCGCAGCGATTACTGTGTAACTCACGTCTGTTACACGGAGAACACCAGATACCGGAACAACTCTGGGTAAACCAAAGTTCCTACGTTTTCCAAGACGACCCAGAAACACTACGTTGACCCTGATGTGGTCTTCACAGAGGCTGAATGGAGCTGGAGACAATAGCTGCAAAATTTGGGTGACATCCAACGTTTTTCTTCCCCCCCAAAAAAAGTTTTTTGTTTTGGTCGAAAGTGATTTTTGTTCCTGTGGATGGTGGACTGAAGATAGGATCACTGTCATCGCCAGAGTTCTATATTTGTGCTTTCCCCCCCTCCAATTACCTAATCAATTTGCCGACGAGTTCTTGTTGATGGCATATATTGAACAAGCAGATGTAATGACAAATTTCTTGCATTCTTCTTCTTCTTTCGCCTCTGTTACGATGAAATGAATTCATCCATTTTTGTGTCGTACAGTCTGTTAATTAAAGCAACATAAAACACGATGACAATCGCCGGGAAGACTTGAATGTTAACCCTAAATTGCAAGGAAGTGTCCGCTGATCGATGAGAAGTCTTAAGCAAGTATTAACGCCATCACAAAGACGCTAACCAATCCTTCGCCATCACGAACACACTTATCATTCTTGTCCTTTTTCGTTTCTTTTTTCTTTTCTTTTTTCTTTAATGAATGCCGTTTTGCCTTTTCGGTATTTTCATTTTCTTTCCTTTCTTTCTTTGATTTTTTTCCTTTGCCACTTCTTTTCCTTTTCGTTGCTCTTCAAACTGATTTCTTTCCAAAAGAATAAAGTCTCAACACTTAAGATGAAAGGCACGTCTTGTGACTGTTTTCAGATCGTTGACAACAACACCAACACCCTTCGTGACCGACAGATGGCTGTCAGTAACCAAAAACACAGCAAATGAATAATGATTTTTTTTCAGGGAAAAACAACAAAACAAGCCAACAAGATAACGCCGGTCTTCAGCGACAACAATCCATCCAGATAACAAGCGCCAACTGCATGCAGCAGTCATCAGCGTTTTAAAAGATGCTCCAACTTCTCAATTGCTGCTGCTTCAGTTTTGACGCATCGCTGCCTTTTGAACAGAAAGCAACACCCATCCTTCCACCCCCTCACACCTCCCCACCACCACCACCACCCTCTACATCCACGTTTGACTGGTAACTGACAGTTCCTCCCTCCTCCCTTTACTCTCTCCTGTTCTTCCTCTCCCTCCCTCCCTCCCCCCACCCTCTTACCTCTCTCTCCCCCTTCGTCTTGAAGAGTTTTGCCCAGACAGAAGATAAAGTAGGGAGAGGGGGGCCGGGGGTGGGGGGTGGGGGGGGAGGGGATCGGTGTTGTGTTGGCACGTGCAAGTGTTCAATAAGCAAGGCGTTGATTGGCTGGGCTGGAGAGTTGGTCAGCATGACGCTTACCGCCCAGAGAGAAAGGTTCGTGCTTTTGCCAAAAGTGATGCTTCCTTTTTACTACGCAGTTGTGAAACATTTCCAGCATGGCGTCATAAGGTGACTGTTCGCTTAGCTCTGCTCACTTCTTCACAACAATCACGTCAACAAGCTGGGGTTCTTTAAGAGGCCTTCGTGAAGATCGTTTCCACTGCATGACTCACAACCAGCTTTGGTCAGGTCAGGAAGTGCAAACAAGCGTGGTGCCAACTCCAGTGCCAGTATCATCAATGACGCGTTCGTGATTCACGACTGACGTAGTCTGGCACTCGGGTTTCTCTGCTGACTAATGATGTGCAGTAGACACAGACACACAGTTACAAGCTGTGTGCCACCCATCGATACCATCTGAAAGGTTTTCCCATTATCCTCCTCCTCCTCCTAATGTTCAAGACAATGAAGTAATCGATGACAAAATACAAAGTGTTTGGACAGGGCTCTACACGGTGATTTGTAGCAGAGAAGACGTCTCGTATTCTGCCGGACCGACAGTTGATTCGGGCATCAAGTGCATGTTACGTGTTACTTTGAATACATGCTATCTTGTGCTCATTTCTGCCTTTCACCGATATGTGTGACGGGACATTAAACAAAAAAAAATCTGCCTTTTTGATTTAAAAAAAAAAAAAAAAAAAAAAAAAAAATCATTTATTTACTCTCTTTTTTTACGACACCTACAAGCTACACTTTAGAAATGGCTTTTCTGAAAAGTGCACAGAAACAAGTTACCAGCACCTGCTCAATTACACCTTGAGGGGGCCTGGGGGGAGGGGGGAGAGGGGGGCATTAATTATGCAGCTATTTCAAAGACCTATCTTTTTATCTATTTACGTGAGTATTTCAGATAATTCCTTCTTTGGCCCTTTCTCTTTCGCCTGGAGAACCAGCAAGCAGAGAGTTACAACAATCCAGTTTGGAGAAGACAAACGCGCGAACAATGACCGGTTTTAATCGTGTCAACAGACCGGAAGTGACGAATGGAAGCAAAGCGGCGGAGTTCTCTGTGTGCTGACTTTCAGACATTGGACATCGTGCTTGTCCATGGACACATCACTGAGTGACACCAAGATTGTGTGCGTGTGTGTGCGTGCGTGTGTGTGTGTGTGTGTGTGTGTGTGTGTGTGTGTGTGTGTGTGTGTGTGTGTGTGTGTGGTCTGTAACATCACTGTTCTCCACTCCATATAGAGGAGAAAGAATGTCGTCGTGTCCATCCACTTTTTTTTCTTTCCGTGCAGCATCTTGGAGACCTCGCTGTCAGTTTTCATTTTCCAAAGAATTTATGACACGAAGGTTTCCTACTTTTTTTCTGTTTTCAATTTCTGAAGGCGTCACTGCGTTCGGACAAACCCATAATACACTTCACCACATCTGCTAGGCAGACGCCTGACCAGCAGCATAACACGACGCGCTATGTCAGGCCTGGAGTGCAGACATATATATTTGTGTACATATCCGAGTTGTTTTTTGTTTTTTTCGTTTTTTACAGAACTTTGCCAGAGGACGGCACTCGCATTGCCAGGGGTTCTCTTCCAGTGTGCCAAGTGCGTGCTGCACATGAGACTTCAGTTTATCGTCTCATCCGAATGACAAGGGACGCTCAGCTTTGTTTTAATTTCAGTTCACTTTTTTTTCTTTGTTTTTCTTAGTTGTTGGTTTTTTTCTCGGTTTTTCTTTTCTTTAAGAGGGAGGATAAAGACTGGCTGATAAAGGCGTCAACTGACGTCCAGATAGCGACAACCAACACTTCATCTCGGGGGTCCCCTAGGCCTGTACTGGACCGGAACAAAGAACAGGACTGCACAGCACAAGGAGTGCAGTGGAAGGAGAGCAACGAGGGAAACTGCATGTCCACGTACACATGCCGCTGCCATGGTAAGGTTGTTCCCTTGTTGTTTGTGGTGGTGGTGGGGGTGGTGGATCTGTGCCACTGACCTTACAATCCACGTTCCTCCTGAGGATTTGTTTGTTTTGTTTTTTTCTTCTTCCTCAAAACGTGTGGGTGGGTGGGGGTAATGGGGGGGGGAGCATGGGGCTGTGTTGGGGCGTGGGGGGAGGTGGGTTTGTGTGGGGGGCGTGGGTGTGTGTGGGGGGCGTGGGTGTATGTGTTTGGGGGGGGGGGGGGCGTGAGGGGGTGGGGGCGGGGAGGGGAAGTTCCCGTCCGTCGCAGATAAAGCTTTGTTTTGTGGATAGAAATTATGTTTGTGTGTGATGCTCATCAGTGCCATGTGGTGCGGAATAAAAGTTCGTTCGTGTAGTAGTAGTTGTTGTTCTTGTGGTAGTAGCAGTAGTAAAATACCGGCAGTAATGACTCTTTTGTAGAAGTAGCAGCAGCAGCAGCTGTAGTTGTAATAGTAGTAGTAGCAACGGCAGCAGCAGCAACTGTGGTGGTGATATAGCTTCAGCGGTTGTTCACATCTTTAAGAGAGAGAGAGAGAGATGAGGGAGGATATTTTCAGTCTGGAATTAAAAAAAAAAAGAATTATAAAAAGAAACTCTGTTCCTAACTACTTACTGAGAAAGAGATACAGAGAGGAGACAGACACAGAGAGACAGACAGACAGAGAAGCAGAGAAGGTGAGAGGGGGGAGGGGGAGGAGAGAAAGATAGGGAGGGAGGGAGGGAGAGACAGAGAGAGAATGGCAGACAGACAGACAGACAGACAGACAGAGACACACAGACACACACACACACACACACACACACACACACACACACACACACAGAGAGAGAGAGAGAGAGAGAGAGAGAGAGAGAGAGAGAGAGAGAGACTTCCGGCGACACAGGAAGATTTACGGCAAACAGAAAGCAATTTGGGTGCATGGAAACGAGCCCGTGTTGAACAGGAGGCGAAGGAGAAACAACGTGAAGGGAGAGATGTACATGTATACATGACTCTGAAGTAGGCGGTGATGAAGGGAAGTGAGAGAGAGAAGGAGTTTCAACTAACACTCTGATCATTCAACATTTTGATAGAATATTCTCCAACAGGCGTCACTATACGCTGGTAAATTCTCTCCACTCCATCACCGAAATAATAGACAGATTGACGTGTTTTGTTGTTGGTGTTGGTCTAGTATTGCTGTTCTTGTGTGTGTGTGTGTGTGTGTGTGTGTGTGTGTGTGTGTGTGTGTGTGTGTGTGTGTGTGTGTGTGTGTGTGTGTGTGTTTACCCATGCTTGTTAATTAACGAAATGAGGCTTTTGCAACTACCGTCTAATGATTAATTGTGTCGCTCAGCAGGAGATGGAGGTTTATTTATTTATTTATTTATATTTTTTTAAAGACTTTTGTCGGTGTGGCACAGTGGACCACGCACTCAACCCGAGCAGGTGATGACTGAGCAGAGAGAATCGTGGTTGGAGTCCCCTTTTGCTGGTCCATGAATGGTGTACTGGGTGCTAGTCTTTTAAGGCTGAGACGATAAACAGAGCCCCTGTTGACAGCAGGGCTGGTGTTGTTGTGTTGTGTTGCGTTGCGTTGGGTTGCGTTTTCTGCCTGCAAGTGTGTAAATTCTATTTTCCAATAAAGCAAACGTTTCAAAAAAAAAAAAAAAAAAAAATTGCCACCTACAACTTTTTGTCGCCCTGGGTTATTTTACGTGCGCAAGGTGCATGCGACACGTGTAACCGTGATTTATCGTCTCATCCGAATGACTAGTGTCCAGACCACCACCAAATGTCTAATAAAGCAGTGGGGGGGGGGGGGGTTGAAGGGGTGGGAGGATGGGGGGCGGAGGGGGGGGGGGGGGAGAGTGATGGCCTAGAGGTAATGCGTCCGCTTAGGAAGCGAGAGAATCTGAGCTCGCTGGTTCGAACCACGGCTCAGCAGCCGATATTTTCTCCCCCCTCCACTAGACCTTGAGTGGTGATCTGGACGCTAGTCATTCGGATGAGACGATAAACCGAGGTCCCGTGTGCAGCATGCACTTAGCGCACGTAAAAGAACCCACGGCAACAAAAGGGTTGCTCCTGGCAAAATTCTGTAGGAAAAGCAAATAAAACTGCACGCAGGAAAAAAATACCCCCCAAAATGGGTGGCGCTGTAGTGTAGCGACGCACTCTCTCTGGGGAGAGCAGCCCGAATTTCACACAGAGAAATCTGTTGTGATAAAAAGAGTAATACACTGACGAATGTGGGATTCGATCGCGTGTGCTCGGAATCTCTCATGGACTCGTTACCGCTGGACCAGCACTTCACTGAACGGGAAGCAGAGAGAGGGGAGCGGAGTTCTATTTATCCGGGTTCAGTCAGTTAGACGTATTTTTAGATGAGCGTGCGAAAGTTTATTGGCCTATTTGAGCGGAAGTTGTATTCTTCTTCTCATTTGCTGAATTTCCTGTCTGGAAATGCCGTCACCCACGTTGGGTATTTTATGGCTGTGTGTACACTCCGCACTCACTGCATTCCCACTGTGCAGTAAGCAAGAGGATGGGGGGAGGGGGGCGGCGGGGGGGAGGGGGGACTGGGTCACCAGTGTTTTGAGGTGCTGATTGATGTTGTTCAATGTCTAGAAAGTGGTTATAGCGTCACGGGTTGATAAACTGGGAGGGCGTGGATTAGGACTGTACAAAATTGACATAGTGGGAACAGGTTAATGGATTTCCATAGAAACATAGCCATCATCTATTATCTATCCATCATCAGAGGAAGAAGAAGGAGGAGGAGGAGGAGAAGAAGAAGAAGAAGATTGATTGATTGATTGAATCTTTAATGGGTAAAGAATTAGACACAGTAAAGGCCTTTTTACAATTCTGCCCATTTAACGACATAAAAAATAAAGAACGAACGACACAAAACATAAAAATAAAGAAATAAACTGAAATAAAATAAAATAATAAGAACGACGAATAAGAATAGGAACTTGAATAGTCTATTAAAGGTAACAAAGCGATGAAAAACTGGAACAATTGGTACATTACATGTACATAGGTACTTACACACACACACACACACACACACACACACACACACACACACACACACACACACACACACACACACACACACACACACAAAATTATAAAACAAGCAACAAAGACATACGTACACACTCACGCCCACACACTCAAACACACACAAACACACACACGCACTTACTGTTCACACATACACATACATTCAATTTTTCATTCATCATGGCATGGCAGCTAGTGGACTGAGTACAAGCAAGCATTTGCAAAAGACCGCGAGTAGGTTAATCAAATGTATCGAATAGAAATATTCTTATCTTAGTTTTAAAGAGAGATATGGCTGGAATTTGACGACATGTCTTTGGAAGCATGTTCCATTCGATGCTTCCATTAAATGAGAGACTCATCTTAAATAAATCAATTTTAGGCTTTGGGACAATAGCTCTATCTGAATTACGTTGGAACTGGAAACAAAATAACGATTTTAAATATTGTGGGCATGTGTTATGAACAATTTTATGCATAAGAATCAATGTGTTATATCTAATAAGTAGATGAACAGGTAATATTTGAAGTTCTTTGTACATATTGTGCACAGATCCACCTGTGGTATTTACATGGTTAATCATCTTAATGGCACGTTTTTGTAAAGAAGAAGAAGAAGAAGAAGAAAGGGGAGGAGGTAAAAAGAAGCAGAAGTAATGTCTTCATATTCTGAGACTTTCATATCGTGCCATCATGGTGATCTCAGGACCGATTTCTCTTCCGTAACCTTGGCTTCCGTGTGTTCGTGTCGACATTTTCAGCAGAATCATGGCAACTGTTCTTGGAGGGACTTGGTGGCAAGCTCTATTCCAGAGCATTCGCTCACATAGTCTGGCTCCAAGATCTATCATGAAAAAGAACAGGTAGTACTGATAAATTCAATCGGATGATGCGATAAACCGAGGTCCCGTGTGCAGCATGCACTTAGCGCACGTAAAAGAACCTTCAGCAAAACAAAAACAAAAAAAAAAAAAAAAAAAAAAAAACGGGTTGTCCCTGGCAAAATTATGTAGAATAAATCCACTTTGATAAGAAAACAAATCAACTTGCAGGCAGAAAAAGAATAAATAAACGGGTAGGTGTCTCTCTCTGTAACGACGCGCTCTCCCTAGGGAGAGCAACCCGAACTTCACACAGAGAAATATGTTGTGACAAAAGAGTTATACAATACAATACAACACAATACAATACAATACAGTACAATACGATACACAGGGACAGTATCAACCGCGCTATTCTGTCTATATACATTTTATTGACCCCGTGTCGTCTTATGCATGGCAGCGCGAAACGGCATCAGCACATCTAATCTCCTGTGGAGGAGCCAGTTGCATTGCTCGGACGGAAGAGCCTAGTATGGTCGTAACCCGCTACTAACTGTGTGTAGTATGGAACTGACCAATGGCGTTGTTCGGTCAACGTAGGCATTTAGTCACGTGTAACTGTCAAAAAGTTAGAACCAAGCAATGCAACTGACTCCTGGCCGTGTTGTCGGCTATCAATACCAAAGACTTTTTGTATGTCACATGTGCGTTTCAATTTTTAAAACAAGCGGCGGTGCAGAAGAGAGCTGGTATTTTGCTAAACCCATCTTACTATATAACCTTACAATGTAGTAGCCAATGCTTTGTTTAACTCCGGGAAAACCCGAAAATTACACATGCCCGGAAGGGGGGTGGGTGACAAAATCGGTAAGTTGTCAAGTGTTTATAATAATAATCATCATCATCATCGTTTAAATTTTAGGTGAGGCAGTGTGAGAGCTTCTCATCGTGATTTGAATGACATGTAGTGTGGATTACGGTAGAATGTAATGGGATCACAAAAATGATTAAAATCTAAATGGCGGTTAATCCGCTGGCGTGGTTTGAACTTTATGAAAGGGGAGTCTGAGAAACAACCTAGAATGTTAAACTGATGATATGTCTTGTGACGGAAGGAGGGGTTAGTTTGAATTTATATGACAAACCAACCAAGTTGATTTAGTGCTGATATCTTATGCATCATCATGTGTACAGATGCAGTGACACCACTCCTAAAACAACTGGAAGAGGGCACTGTGGATAGACACAGAGGGTGAGGTACATCCACCACCACCATGTCACCCTCACACCACCTCCACACTAAGGGGAAGGGGTAGATTGATTTTTTTCTGTTGGGCACAGTCTGTAAACATCTGTTGTTACCAACACAACAACAAACAAACAAAAAAACAACAACAACAAAAAACAAGCAATGTATTCTGCCATTGCTCAGTCTTAATATAATGCATGCGTGGTTGTCTTTCTGACGGTGCCTTGACTTGATTTACTGTGGCTATATATTCATATGACATACCTGCTTACTGTTCAAGTCCCTGTTATCTGCAGCTTAGTCACAGAAAACGGACACCGCATTACAGAAAATAGATTGTGCTTTTCTTATTAAAATAAAAAGCTA
Organism: Babylonia areolata; assembly: GCF_041734735.1. Taxonomy (NCBI): domain Eukaryota; kingdom Metazoa; phylum Mollusca; class Gastropoda; order Neogastropoda; family Buccinidae; genus Babylonia; species Babylonia areolata. The sequence continues at coordinate 1,591,499 of NC_134883.1, read as the reverse complement.
TTGGCAAAGGGAAGCAAGAAATGTGTAAACCATTGTTTAAACCATCTCTGTCTCCCGTCCATAGAATGGAAAAAAAAAACAAATAAAAAAAACAAGAGGAAGAAAAAGATGGTATGCTCATTTCTCCAGTTAATCCCAATACTTCACAAAGAAATGAAAAAATAATAAGGAAATATAGAAACCCAAACTCCCATGCCGTACACATTTCAAAAGGGACTGATGTGTATGCATGTCGTTGCCTGCTGTCAAGGGTTTATGTGCATGTCGTTGCCCGCTGTCAAGGGTTTATGTGCATGTCGTTGCCTGCTGTCAAGGGTTTATGTGCATGTCGTTGCCCGCTGTCAAGGGTTTATGTGCATGTCGTTGCCTATGTCAAGTGTTTATGTGCATGTCGTTGCCCGCTGTCAAGGGTTTATGTGCATGTCGTTGCCTGCTGTCAAGGGTTTATGTGCATGTCGTTGCCCGCTGTCAAGGGTTTATGTGCATGTCGTTGCCTGCTGTCAAGGGTTTATGTGCATGTCGTTGCCCGCTGTCAAGGGTTTATGTGAGGAGAAACAAACTTCCTTCTCTCCCCCTTTCCCTCTGTGGAAGAAATCAAACCTGGTCACACCTGTCCTCAACATAATATGGTTTCTTTTCTTTTGGAACAACACAGCAATTGCTTGCTTGTATCATTAATTACCTGTCACTTTTGTAATTCTATGTTGTACGATTTCCTGATTTACCTGTAACGTTATGCTCCTACCTATTGCTGGCATTTTGCCCAGCTCCATACAGCATTTTGTTTTGTTGTTGTTGTGTTGTTTTGTTTTTTGTTTCGTTTTCTTCCTGTTCGTTTCGTTCAGCGACTATGATATAAACTATTTCTGCTTCCCATGCCTTTCAAAGCAAAAATACTGTACATAAAAATCATACACATGTTACATAGTTTACACAAAGCTCCAAAACCAGAAGGTGTTATCCGGGCTCTTTTTTTTCTAGAAGTACAGATCACACAAGACTTTTCTTGTAAATCGTAAATTCTAGTAACAGTGATAACATTCCTCTGAGTAAAGGCATACTAGGAAGAAATAGTCAATGCATACACTCAGCTCATATAAACGGAAAAAAAAGGGAAATAAAAGGGAAACGAAAGAAAAAGGGTTGGGTTTTTTTCTTAAGACAAAGATAATTCAAATTAAAATAAAGTTCAGTATCAAAACATAGCGGAAGAGGAATGGGATGAAATACTGTGAAAGTAAAAGTATTGGAATGGCCGAGTTCGAAAAACGCAAGAAAGACGATAGAATGAGTGGAATGTAGACTTTTGAATAAATAAACGAGGAAAATATCACTGGAACTGAGATTTCCTCAACTCTGTTTCTATACAGAACTATCTTAAGGTGACATCTCTGATACGTTTTAACACTTAGCTTAAAATTCCGTAAGGCTTCCCAGCCTCTCCTTTGGTTTAAATAATCTTTAATTGTTCAGCAGTACACATGATTACACTGCAAACAATGACAAAGGAGCATCAACAAGCTTAAAGCTTATACTGTGCTCACAACGTTGTACTTCAATTTTATCATGACAGCTGATGAACCATATTTATTATCAATAGGTTATTTTATGCAAATAAAAGCAAATATTTAACTTGTACTTATACGTCTTAAGACAAGAAACCAACATAGTTACAGAATTGATTATACTTTTAATATGTTCCTCCCATTTACTGTTTAAATGCCTCTCCTTTCTTTTTATTTGTTTGTTGTTGCTTTTTCTTTAATGATAACATTCATATGTGACAACGGATACTTTAATAATTGGATGTCTACATTTACCAGTTTGTTTGATGGGACACAAAATACAATCCTTTCATCAGTGCCATAGCGATTCTGCTCGATGCTCAACTTGCGACATCATCTTCTCCAAAGTATCAGCACAAACAGAATGATATTCAAACATACCTGCCCTGGAATATATCTATTAGACTTTCGGGTGAAATGTGCACATTTGATTATCTTTCTCTCTATCTATCATTTAAGTACATAATAAGTCATATAATAGATAACTAACGCATGTAACATCGACACGAGAGAGAGAAACAGACAGACAGACAGTGAGAGAGAGAGAGAGAGAGAGAGAGAGAGAGAGAGAGAGTTTTGCCAAGAAATGCGGCAGAAGAAGTTAGATAACTTTCCTTCGCGGTTGAAAACTGCAGAAGTGACATAGTGGTTTCCCCTTGTAAGACAAGTGGCGAAAGTTCGATTTCCAAAGGGAGATCAACAGCACTCTGTGCTTTCCACGCAGATATAAATCCT
>NC_134883.1:1581699-1584199 GCF_041734735.1 Babylonia areolata | reverse complement strand
TTTTTTTTTTTTTTTTCTTTGTTTGGAGGGTGGTGTGGCTGTGGTGTTTTGTTTTTGTTTTTGTTTTTTGTTTGTTTAGGTTTTTTGTTGTTGTTATTTTGCCTTATCACTTCATCCCTCTCATTCGCTCATTCTTCTTTTTTTTTTTTTTTTTTCCTTTTTTTTTTCTTTTTTCTTTTGGTATCCACATGAGCTTAATGTCGTATGCTGACGTATCAATCTCATCAGCGCTAAATCAGATTAATGGTGTAATGAATGAAATAGGTCCACCACAAACCGCAAGCAACAAGATCGAACTTCTTCACCTGTCAAATATCAGTCAGTGACTAGGACTTTAATGAGGCAGGTCAGATAGTGACCAATGGACACTCGCCTCAAGCATAGTGGCTATGCCTCAAGCGACCGAGATAACTATCGCGGCAGAACAGGGATGGGGGGGGGGGGGGTGCGAGGGGAGGGAGGAGGGGGTGGAGATAAGAAGGGTAGAAGGGGGAGGTGGCAAGGTTGGCTTGGGGGTGTGGGGTGTGGGGGGGAGCAGGGGGAGTTGTGTGGGGATGGGGAGAGAGCAGAGGGAAAGGAGACTGTGCTATCCAATATATACTTCAACGACATCAACACAACACATGTTTATTAAGAGGACAGTGAGAATTTCGCGGAATGCTCTAGCAATGGAACTTAAACATTATACAGAACGCTGTTTTACAACGAGCTGTGCAGGCGCTCGCTTTAATTGTTTGCCTTGAATAGGAACGTCAGAATGGTTATTGTATGTAACGTTTTAACTGATGAATACTTTCTTTATCTAATGATGAAATTGACGACAGACATCGTAATTTAAACAACGACAACCACCACATTAGACAGTGGAAGTTTCTATGATCTTTCTTCACAAGCTGTTGCACGGGGGACCGTGGCCACGTCACAATGAATTATGTCCACACATGTGTGCCAAACGATCGAACCCCAACCTTCTCTCGATCTCCTTCAAAATTCAAGGTGTATTATGTTTGATCAACAGCCTCCATAGCTCAGTGGTTAGAGCACTGGTCTTGTAAACCAGGGGTCGTGAGTTCGATCCTCACTGGGGGCTACGGTTGTTGTTTTCTTTTTCTTTTCTGGAGCTCTTATAGTTACGTCAGTACAAGTGACGTATTTATACGAACATGCACAGGCCTGCATGACGTTTATACTGTGCTGTATTTAAAAAGGGCTTTCTGATAATTAATAAAATGTAATAAACTGTGTTTTTGTAGTGTTATTCGTTCCAGTACGTCCAGTTCCAGTTTAATGTGGTGGTTTTCTTTTCTTTCTTTTTTTCCCAATCAACAGTTAGAAATCGACTTAAATTCTTTTTCCTGAAATGTGTGTGTGTGTGTGTGTGTGTGTGTGTGTGTGTGAGAGAGAGAGAGAGAGAGAGAGAGAGAGAGAGAGAGAGAGAGAGAGAGAGAGAGACTGTAAGCACATTCCACGCAAACTATGTCCATCAAGATGACGAAGATGATGGTGATGACGATGAACAACAATCAATATAGCATAAGTTTCAGTTTCAGTTTCAGTAGCTCAAGGAGGCGTCACTGCGTTCGGACAAATCCATATACGCTACACCACATCTGCCAAGCAGATGCCTGACCAGCAGCGTAACCCAACGCGCTTAGTCAGGCCTTGAGAAAAAAAGAAGATAAATACATAAAAAAAAGAACTACTACTACTAATAATGATATGTATAAGGCACAAAAACTTGATGAAGTCAACTATAAGCGTACAAAATAAAATAAATAAATAAATGAATAAATAATAATAATAATAATAATAATAAGATAAATAAATAAATAAATAAATAAAAAGACAACAATGATGATAAATAAGCAAATGAATGTAGAAAATGCAGACACACATTCACACATACACACACATATGCATAACAGATATGCACCAAACATGCAGTTTCACAGATATGAAAGCACAGTCAAATACACATAAACGTACATGGGCCCCAACACACACACACACACACACACACACACACAAAGAGGCACACTTACTTGTACAAGCACACCCGCACGTTCCAATATTCCGTTGCTCCCACAGTGTAGGCATGCATACACATACATACCTCATCCCCCCCCCGCCCCACGTTCCCCCCCTGCCCCCCCCTCACTCCCCCCCTCCCCAAACACACACACATAGCATGAACTTTCGGAGTAGTCAGCGAACATAATTTATGCCTCTGCTCATAACACGGCGACGATGAAAGTACAACTTGGACAAACGAAGAAAAACTAAAAGACGGTCTTTATCGTTCGATAGGCCGATGACGCTGCTTGGGATGACGGCACGATACGGTAGTTGCCACAGCCAATGGAGTGGGAATGTTGACATACACAGGCTACAAGATAGAAAAATTCTTTATTGTCTCTAAAAGAGAAATTGTTGACAGGTTTGCAAGTGAAAAGGCGACATTTTAAAAAAAAACGCATTTCATCCACAGATGGCTACAGAA
>NC_134883.1:1571699-1576699 GCF_041734735.1 Babylonia areolata | reverse complement strand
ACACGTGTGTGTGTGTGTGTGGTGTTGTTGTTTCCCTTGTTGTTGCAGCCTTGACAAACCTGAACGAATCAAGTGGGACAGGGATAACCCATTGCCTTGTGTGGTGTTATTTATATTGTATGCCGCTCTGTGGACTGATGTTAATCTGGAATTATTGTTACCGGGAATTAGCCACAGATACACCGGAAGTGCAAGAGAAGGAAAAAAAAGAAATATAAAATAGATAAGAATTAAAAGACGGACGGTTAAATGATTGTAAAAAATAATTTAAAAAAAAAAGAGAGTAGAATACTATAGTAAAAGTGGAAAAAAATAAAGAAATAAAAGGTTGATACAAGTAACCAAAAAAGGTACATACTGAATAAAACAGAATAAGCCAAGAAGCCAGAAGTTTCATAAGTATATTAAACACACACACATACACACAAACAATACAATCTGCATCAGTTTATATCGAGAAACGTATCTGCAAATCATAACTTTAGATTCAAGGACAGTGCAAGGAGAACCTGGCGTAATATGTTTTCGTTTGCAGATCATGTATTCATACCTGGCACCTTTAACCTGGTACTAACATGGGTCCAGTCCAATCTGTGGCTGATGATTACAGTCATTTGAAAAGTAACAACATCAACCGCATTATTTGTCGGATATCTGTGCAGGGAACAACAGAACAGAACCCTGCCGCTTCTTTTGGCCAGATTCCTCTCCTCATGGATGTGTTCAGGAAGCCACGCCGAATTTAACATTGATGAAGAAATGACTTTGCTAAATGAACACAGATGGAGACTCAGACAACGTTGAAGATACACAATCAGTCCCTGAGAAACGATACGAGAAAATGACAAGAGGCTGACAAAAGATGAAAGGATAATTGTGAAGACTTTCTTAATAACTCGATAAATATTTTTTATGAATAATTAGGTAAACAGATTAATAAATAAATAAATAAATAAAATGTCAACAATTACAGAAGATGAGAAACAACTGTGGAGATTTTCTATATTAAAAAGCTGCAACAACGAAAAGAAAGAAATAAAAAAAAAAGCTGTAATTTCATTTGGACCCAAACCTTTTCCAAAATATATGAAAATTAACAGTCAGGAGAGAGAAACAATTGGGAAATGTAGGCCTGAAAAAATTTTCGTAAAAATAAAATTTGTAAAGGTTAACGGTCAGCAGAGGAGCATAAAACGGGTATTTTGTCTCGTCAAAATTTTCACATCTATAGAAAGGGTAACAACTAGGAGAAGGGGCTCCAAACGGAAATCTAGGCCCGTAAAAACTGTCCCAACAGACATATACAGCGTCTGACAGATAACAGCCAGGACCTCTAATCCACAGCTCTCCACTTTCAGCATGGCAGCTTAGAGGGTGAGATGTCTCCGAACCGGCAGATGCTCTGTTGTCTTTACAGAGGCTCTGTTACGGCGTGTGAGACAGTTAGGCTGACCATAAGCACCACACCTACAGGCTTCGTCAGGGCATAGAGATCGTCATGGCTCAGAGCTGACACACCTGGTGTGTGTTATGACTGTGTGGAAGCAGTCTCTGTTTCGAATAACATTGAATTTCTTATCACTGTTGATATGTTTACGATGAAAACAGCAGCAGCAACGACAGGTGGGGTGGATCAAATGTGGATTATGTGACGTAGTATAATGTACAGAGAGCATTTATCTTTGGAACGTTAAAAACAACACGATTTGATGATATCACGATACAATCAGTTTGGATATACAGGGTGCGTTTATGTTGGGAACACTTAAAGTAAAACGATGTAGTAAGAATGGTGACGATGCAGTCAACTGAGATCTGTTCCACCACCCCCACATCTCCCCAAACCACACCCCCACCTCCAAACCACACAGTTAAGGGATAAAGATTTTTTTTTTAAACCTGTTCATCGCCGGTCCTTTCAACAGTGGGCTTTATCAATAACTTCTATTAATTTTCATAAAAAGATCATTCATTTTTACCAAATTAAACAGGTGGGGGAAAAACAGGACGTCAACGTTGTAAAAAATTAAAATAAAATAAAAATAAATAAAAGGAAAAGAAAAGAATTAGCGCACGAACACTTTTTTTTTTTTTTTTTTAATACCGCCTGATATTGAAATCGGACATGATGTTAGGATGAATGGGAAATCAAGACGAAAAAAAAAGGAGAAAAAAAGAAAATAATAAATTGACATAATAAAGGAAATCGGAAACCCTGTTCCTGCCGTACCTTGCATAAAATCTTTAAGAAAGCAAAACTCTGTTTATTCTTATAGATTCCCTGCTCAGCCTATGGTTCGACTGGAGTTCATTCGATTTTTGTTTGTTTGTTTGTTTGTTTGTCTGTGTGTGTGTGTGTGTGTGTGTGTGTGTGTGTGTGCGTGCGTGCGTGTGCGCGAGCGCGCCTAGAGTTGACTTAATCAAGATTTTGCGTCTGTTAAATATTATTATCATTAGTAGTAGTATTTTTATGTATTTATCTATTATTTTTAAAAATTCATTTATTTATTTTATTCTTTTTATTTATTATTTATTTTATTTTATTGTATTTTATTTTAAAATTTATTTGTTTATTTATTTATTTATTTATTTATTTTTATCATTTAAAAAAAAAAAAATTGTTTGTTTGTTGTTTTTTTATCTTTTTTTTTTTCTCAAGGTCTGACTAAGTGCGTTGGGTTACGCTGCTGGTCAGGCATCTGCTTGGCAGATATGGTGTAGCGTATATGGATTTGACCGAACACAGTGACGCCTCCTTGAGCTACTGATACTGATACTCGTGCTTTACGAAGGACTGCATGTCGACTGGCTGAGCAAGGTTTGATGTGGCAAGGTGGCGCAAGTGACGTGGCTTTCAGACTCAGTCCGATGGTCGCAAGCTTGAGGCACGTGTTATCGACCCTGTGATCTCAAACAAGCCACGTGTGTTTTGTTGTGTTGTGAAGGTAGGAAAAGTGAAAAAATCTACAGCAGTATGAAGAGTACAACAGCCTCCATAGCTCAGTGGTTAGAGCACTGGTCTTGTAAACCAGGGGTCGTGAGTTCGATCCTCACTGGGGGCTTTGCTATTTTTGTTTTTTAGTCAAATGACCCCGTCCCCACCTCCGCTCTGCTCTTCAAATAAATTTCAGAGTTTTGAAAATACATTGACATGAAAGATTTCATTGAAAGTAATGCAAGGTTATTCACACTTATCCAAACACGGACATGCACTCGCAGAGACTTAACTGCACCTTCATACGCACACACAACGCACACACACACACACACACACACATATATATATATATATATATATATATATGTGTGTGTGTGTGTGTGTGTGTGTGTGTTTGTGTGTAAGAATGATGATAATAATACGCGCACAACTGACAAACAGTCACACATACTTGGTATGATTATGATAGTCTGTGGCAGAAACCTTGAAGCTGAAGAGAATGAAGGAGTGATGATGATGGTCGTCAGTACTTTTTTTTTTAAAGTGGTGCAGTGGGTCGGGGAGTGGAGAATTAAAGCCGTCATCTTCATGCTGGTCCACAGCTGCCCATGAAACCTGTCTTCACCATGGAACTTTCGGAAGTAAAGCCACAGGTACAGTCACACTCCATCCGCCTGTCTTTCCTTCTCTTTTCAAGGCATATACATTAAAAAACAAACAAACAAAAAAACAACAACAAAAAAACCCCAAAAAACTGTGATTATATGAAAGACGAGAAAAATAACTGTACATAAACAACTCTTACAAATAAAAAAGATATCCAATGATCTGGTGCTCTTTTTTCTCTTTTATGCTGGGGAGCGGAGATTTTAAACCCTTCAAAAACAGCAACCAACATTTATTATTTATTTACTGATTTAAAAAAAAAATCGCCATCCTTGTTTTTCACCCCTGGCAAAAAGATTCCATTCGTCCAGTTAACCATTTGACAGAAGCAAAATTCAACGAAAATGCAAGATGCTGGAAACGGAAAAAACAAACAAAAACAAACAAAAAAACCCCCCATGTTGATTGGCATAACACATCCTAAATAGATGTACCTTTGGTCCAAAGGAAGAAAAGAATTAGAAACGTACGCATCGATAAAGCAGAATTTAAAAAAAAAAGAAAAAAAGAAAACAGGAAAAGAATAGGATGTGCTGATGACTGTGTCTTGGTGATTTTGCTCATTGAACGCAAACACGCTCAAGGGAGAGAATCATCTATCATTGCCTGACTTGACTCCCGAGTTTCGTCCCTTATGAGGTCTTGTTTCGACAATGGAAGTGACCCATTGCCGCAGTGAACCGGAATAGAGAGGCACCTGTCACCCAGGGTAAAATAAAGGATGAAAAACTAAATAAATAAATAAATAAATGAATGACTGAATGAATGAATGAGTGAATAAATGCTGCAACAAGATTGTCTCAAGATTCGTCAGTTCTATCTATATTTCGTTGTCTCTCTCTAATCGCCAGGAAACTTTAGAGAGACCTTGTTTCTGAAAACATTTCGTCAGCGCTTTGCAGACTGTAGATGGTAAAACTGGGAAGAGCATTTCCAATCGAGTGACAGATTTGATTTGTACAAAGCTTATACTTCTACTCACTTCGTAAAGATATATCTTCTATTATGGACCAACAAATTATCTTAACAATGTTTTTTATTGGTATTTCTGGAATCAATATGCATAGATACCCTGTCTCACACAGAACATAAAGTACAAGATCAGCACTCTATGTTATAGATGTATTCACAAATCAGCCCATTCCTATCTCTGCGGCTGCCTTCACATCTTCACTCCATCTCGCTCACTACGATCAGCTTCGGATCCACTCTGTTTACGCATACCCAGATTCAAACACTCGACTGTTGGCCGCCGTTCTTTCTCTGTCTCTGGACCTTGCAATTGGAATGAACTTCCTCTTTCGCTTCGTCAAGTTTCCACACTCAGCTCTTTCAAGTCTAGCCTTAAAACCCACCTCTTCCCGAAATAGCATCCCTTCCCTGCATCTTCCTTGTC
>NC_134883.1:1556699-1564199 GCF_041734735.1 Babylonia areolata | reverse complement strand
ACGTGTGGTAAAGAAATGAAGAAGAAAGAAAGAAACAAACAAAAGGTGGAAGCATTAACAAGTCAACTGTTGATCCGTTCCAAACCACACCACACTTCTTTGGGAATGGGCATTCTTTTTTTCTCTCTCTCTTTCCTCACTTTTTTTGTCGGTTTAAGTTCAGTTTACAACGACAAGATAAACGAGGCCAAGGGCTTTGCATAAATATTAAACAGTAAACAGGTGCCTGCCAGTATCCTTCGCACCGCTATTTTTGATTAACCCCTTTGCTCCTCAGTGAACTTTGCTGGCGAAAATAAAAAGAGATCAGTGAGGCCTCAGTTTTATCAACTGCATTCCCTACACTCTTTGTCAGTGTGCTTTTCAATGCGGCTGCTGCTGCTCAACAAAAGCTGATAATTATGCCAGTTATAATCCCCAAAGAGGAACAAGTCCAAATGCTGATCAAATGTGGAGTGATGGTCTATGTGGAGTGATGGTCTATGTGGAGTGATGGCCTAGAGGTAACGCGTCCGCCTAGGAAGCGAGAGAATCTGAACACGTTGGTTCGAATCACGGCTCAGCCGCCGATATTTTCTCCCCCTCCACTAGACCTTGAGTGGTGGTCAGGACGCTAGTCATTCGGATGAGACGATAAACCGAGTGCAGCATGCTCTTAGCGCACGTAAAAGAACCCACGGCAACAAAAGGGTTGTCCCTGGAAAAATTCTGTAGAAAAGTCCACTTCGATAGGGAAAACAAATAAAACTGCACGCAGGAAAAAATGCAAAAAAATGGGTAGCGCTGTAGTGTAGCGATGCGCTCTTCCTGGGAAGAGCAGCCCGAATTTCACACAGAGAAATCTGTTGTGATAAAAAAGAAATACAAAATACTGAATGGTTGTGACTGACATCCTGGCCTGTAAGCACGTGTCTTGAGCTCTAAGTGATAATGTCAGGCGTTTGATTAGTCCCAGTCTTTAATAAAGGCTTCTGATTAGTCCCAGTCTTTAATAAAGGCTTCTGGTTAGTCCCAGTCTTTAATAAAGGCTTCTGATTAGTCCCAGTCTTTAATAAAGGCTTCTGATTAGTCTCATGCAGTCTTCTACCTGTCTATTCATCTATCGTTCAGTCTCACCCTCTCTTTCTCTTCCTCTGTCTCCTCCGTCTGTCTGTCTGTCTGTCTGTCTGTCTCTCTCCTCCATCTTCCTCGCTCTCTCCTTCTTCTCCCTTCCGCCTGTCTCTCCACCCCCCTCTCCGCATCTCCCCACTCTCTCTCTCTCTTCCATCTTCATCACTCTCTCCCTTTTCTCCCTTCCGCGTGTCTCTCCACCCACCCCCCTCCCCGCCTCTCCCCTCTCTGTCTGTCTGTCTGTCTGTCTGTCTCTCTCTCACTTTTCGCTAGCTTTGGAGAAAAACGACGATGATGCCTTTTTTCTTTCTTGTTATTATTTGTTTTAATTTTTTTTTTTTTAGTGGAATGTGAGAGTCCTGTGGAGCCATGGTGTTTGTTAGCAAGTTGTTCATTAACCTCTACTGACAGCCCGGAGTCCTTAACGATGTGCCTGCAGCTCTCTCTTACTTGCGTGTATCTCGCAGTGTGCAGCCCGGAGGGGTTACTATAGCTGCCTATGAACCTGAGACAGAGAGAATACAAAATGATAATGAATACGAAATTGTTAGTTCATATTTAGGCCTAAGCCCCTCTCTGAAGGGAAAGGTCATGTAAAAATCACTCACTCATTTTGTTTCCCCCAAAACACAGTGCTGAGTATCTAAGCTCCAGACTATTGGAATGGATATTTCATATAGATACAGCTATAGCCAGCCATTGGCAATCGTTTTAAGGCATTGTAAATGTATAAAGCCGCATTGCACAATACAGTTTGATTCCTGGATGATAAAAACAAATTGAGTATAAAGAGGCCTAGACTATTACAAAACTTAGGCTTCAACCTCAAGTCATGTAGACAAGGCCAACAAAACAAAATGGATGTCATCTTCATCTGAATCATGGCATAACATTTTGTCAACTCGTATTTCGCTAAATCTAAAACGATGGCAGGCAATATTTGACACACCAAACCTACATTATTTTGGTCAAAGCACACTTTACACATCTGTTCATTTCAATCTGAATGTATGGTTCCACATTATTTGTCAGTTAAAACATCCTATATTCAACTAATCTGTCACTATCTAATCTGTCACTATTCTGATTGTGGCTGCACCAGTCCTGCCATGTGCAGTCGGTCAACAATTCTCACGTTGAAAAGATTTCATAAACCGTGAAACATTTTCATCAACCTGGTTATCCCAAAGTGCACTGACAAACATTTTCGTGTACCTGTAACCCAAGAGATAGAGAGACAGACAGACAGAGACAGACAGAGACAGAGAGAGCAGGAAAAGGAGACAGAGGGGTGAGGGGAAAGAGAGGCAGCGTGGACTGAGAGAGGATAGACAGAGAAAGTGGAACGCAGGAACACAGGAAGTTTGATGCGAAGGCCACCAGCCTGTCCACATGAGAACACGTACACATAAAGATAACGATTGAAAAAATGAGGGAAAAACCAGATTCAACAGAACTTAAACATAGTTGCTCTGTCACACAATTTGATTTTAATATTCTAGATTAAACTTCAATCAGTTCCTCTCTGGAACGAAAAGCAAAGTAATTAAACATAGCGACATCTCTTATTGCACACCTGTCTTCAGAAAGTGGAAAGAGAGAGAGGGAGGGAGGGAGGGAGGGTGACAGACAGGCAGAGACAGAGTGATAGAGAGACAGCAATGGAGAGGGACACACAACCAGAGAGACAGAGACAGAGAAAGTTTCCCTTATTTTTCTGTTGGGCGAGGGGGCGAGATAGGCGGTGGAGAATGAGATATATAATATAATGGGCCAAGAGCAAGAGCAGCTGATCTGTGTTCCCCGCCCTTCCCTGAATTCAACCAATTATAATCTGGCCCCATTATCCACTAACGGAGTGATACCAGCTGCGCATATAGAATGCTGCACATAAATCATTAGCTATTGCTAATACTTATATAGCGCCTGTCTTCACTCAGAGACCACCGTCTAAGCGGTTTACAAACACAGTGTCATTTGCACAACAGGCTGCCTACCTGGGTAGAGTCAGGCTTTCAATCACTCGCACGCACACGCACACGCACATACACACATGTATTTTAGTGTGGATACACACACACACACACACACACACACACACACACACACACACACACACACACACAAACACATGCACGCACGCACGCACGAACGCACCCACACACACATATGTATTTTAGTGTGGATACACATACACACACACACACACACACACACACACACACACACACACACACACACACACACACACACATGTATTTTAGTGTGGACACACACACACACACACACACACACACACACACACACACACGCACACACACGCACGCACGCAAGCACACACACACACTCACACACACATGTATTTTAGTGTGGATACACAAACACACACACACACACATACACACACACACACACACACACACACACACTCACTCACTCACACACACACACACACACACACACACACACACACACACACACACACACATGTATTTTAGTGTGGATGCACACACACACACACACACACACACACACACACACACACACACACACACACACACACACACACACACACACACACACGCACACATGCATATCAGAGTGGATTTTTCTTCAGAATTTTATCGAGGACAATCGATTTGTTACCGTGGGTTCTTTAACGTGCCCTGAGATAGGACACGTTCTCACAGTACAGCAGTAGTTTGTGCTGAATACGTCCAGGCTATGAATGACTGACACCGCTACCCGTACATGCACATTCCAGCTGTCTCTCTCTCTCTCTCTCTCTCTCTCTCTCTCTCTCGCTCTCCTTTCAGCCACAAACTTTTTTCTTTATCAAAACACACCTGTGGACAACTTAGACATACAAAGGCCTCTGGAATCACAAAGGAATCTGTTGTCTATGTCTCTATTTGTCTCTGTCTCTCTCTGTCTCTGTCTGTCTCTGCCTCTGTCTCTCTCTGCCTGTCTCTGTCTCTGTCTGTCTCTGTCTGTCTCTGCCTGTCTCTGTCTCTCTCTCTCTCTGTCTGTCCCTGTCTCTCTCTGTCTCTTTCTCTGTCTGTCTCTCTCTGTGTCCGTCTCTCTCTCTATGTCTCGGTCTCTCTCTCTCTCTCTGTCTGTCTCAGTCTGTCTGTCTGTCTGTCTCTCTGTCTGTCTGTCTCTGTCTCTGTCTCTGTCTGTCTGTCTGTCTGTCTCTCTCTCTCTCTCTCTCGGTCTCGGTCTCTCTCTGTGTCTGTCTCTATCTCTGTCTCGGTCTCTCTCTGTCTCGGTCTCAATCTCTTTCTATGCCTCTCTATCTGCCTCTGTCTCGGTCTCTGTCTCTGTCTGTCTCTGTCTCGGTCTCTCTCTCTCTCTCTCTCTCTCTCTCTCTCTCTCTTTCTCTGCCTCGGTCTCTGTCTCTCTCGGTCTGTCTCAATCTCTCTTTCTATGTCTCGGTCTCTCTCTCTTTCTGTCTCTGTCTCTCTGTCTGTGTCTCTGTCTGTCTTTCTCTGTCTGTCTGTCTCGGGCTCTCTCTCTTTCTGTCTCTGTCTCGGTCTCTGTCTTAGTCTCTCTCTTTCTGTCTATGTCTCTGTCTCTCTCTCTCTCGGTCTCTGTCTTAGTCTCTCTCTTCTGTCTATGTCTCTGTCTCTCTCTCTCTGTCTATGTCTTGGTCTCTTTCTCTGTCTGTCTCGGTCTCTCTCTCTCTTTATCTCTGTCTCTCTCTCTGTCTGTCTCTGCCTCGGTTTCTCTCTCTCTCACTCTGTCTGCCTGTTTGTCTCTGTCTCTGTCTCGGTCTCTCAATCTCTCTGTCTGTCTGTCTGTCTCGCTCTGTCTCTGTCTCTGAATCGGTCTCCCTCTGTGTCTCTGTCTGTCTGCCTGTCTCTATCTCCATCTCGGTCTCTCTCTCTGTCTATATCTGTCTCTGTCTCTCTTTCTCTCTGTCTGTCTCAGTCTCTGTCTCTGTCTCTGTCTCTCTCTCTCTCTCTGTCTGTCTGTCTGTCTGTCTCTATCTATGTCTCGGTCTCTCTCTCTCTCTCTCTGTCTGTCTCGGTCTCGGTCTCTGTGTGTGTGTGGGAGGGGGTGGGGTGTGGGGTTTCTGTCTCGGTCTCTCTGTGTGTCTCTCTCTGTCTCGGTCTCAGTCTCTGTGTGTGTCTGTCTCTCTCTGTCTCAGTCTCAGTTTCTCTCTCTGTGTCTCTCTCTGTCTCGGTCTCAGTCTCTGTGTGTGTCTGTCTCTATCTCTGTCTCGGTGCCCCTTTCTCCAATGTCACTTCTGTATGTAATTATGGAAATTGTCTATATCATGTTGTCAGAAATGGAGAAAACAAAAAGGTTAGACATTTCTTTCTTTGTTGTTTTGTGTGTTTCCGAAGTAGAGAAAACCCGAAATTTCAAGATTCTTAGTCTGGACTGTCTGTCTGTCTGCCTGTCTGTCTGTCTGTCTGTCTGTCAACCTCTCTCTCTTTTTCTCTTTTTCCATGCTTCTCTCCGATTCTATATTTCTCTCTCACACAAACATTGCCTGACAAAAGTACAGACAAAACACACACACACGCACATACACGAGCGCGCGCACTCTCTCACACATACAAACACACACACACACACACACACACACACACACACACACACACACACACACATCAAAGCAGCGAGACGTGCAGATGAAGACAGACCCTTCTTGACACAGCATGTTGAACACAACAGTCATCCTGTTTACCTGTCCTGGCAGCTGGTGGAACAGCAGACATAACAACCAGTTACACAGTTCAGCTGTTGGAAAGCTGATAAACAAACAAACAAACAAAAAACCTCGTGGTCATCACCTTTGTTTCTATTCAGTAAACAACTTCCTTGCAGCGAAACGAGTTAGAGATGTTAGAGAGAGAGAGAGAGAGAGAGAGAGAGAATCTCCATCAGCTCCCCACCGTCATCTACACACACAACCACACACACACACGTACGCGCGCACACACACACACACACACACACACACACACACACACACACACACACACACACACACACACACACACACACACACACACACACACACACACACACACACACACACACACACACACACACACACACACAACCACTAACACACACACACACACACACACACACACACACACACAGACATTGAGGAGAGAGTCGCAGAGAGACAGTATACAGAAGTGGCCGTGGTGTGTTAGCTCTGAGGTGTCCTGTTCGTTTGCACGTTACTCCTACTGTGCTTGTTCAGGAAGAGATTCCGGCAGGTGCATAACCTTTACTGTATACCCAGCGCGAACTCGAACGTCTGTGTGTGTGTGTGTGTGTGTGTGTGTGTGTGTGTGTGTGTGTGTATGTGTGTGCGCGCGCGCGCGCGCGCGCGCTTCCGTGTGTGTGTGTGTGAGAGAGAGAGAGAGTGTGTGTGTCTGTGTGTATGAGAGAGAGAGAGAGTGTGTGTGTATGTGTTTGTGCGTAAGTGTGTGTGTGTGTTTGTGTGTGTGTGTGTTTGTGTGTGTGTGTGTGTGTGTGTGTGTGTGTGTGTGTGTGTGTGTGTGTGTGTGTGTGTGTTTGTAAGGGCCGATGGCCGAAGTAGAGTATGGATGACCAGTTCTAACAATACGTCAAACGTTTTAATCGTTACAACACCACATGGGGGTATGGGATTAAGTTACATCATAATTTCCTTATTTCCTTGAATGTTTCGTGTTAACAGGAAAGGGGAAAGGGAGAAAGAGAAGAGGAGATAGAGACAGATAGATAGATAGAGAGAGAGAGAGAGGGGGGGGGGGTTACAGAGAAATGTACTGAGAATCGCGTACAGTGTTTGCGTTTGGGTTTTTTTGTTTTTTGTTATAACAAAATCTCCTCTTTGGAAATTCACTTGTTTTTTTCCGTTTTTTTGGAAGGCTCTGGTCCCATTTATCTCCACAGACCACTGAAATGAGGCGGATGCAGAACGAGAAACGGAGAGAGAGACAGACACACAGGCATATATACAAACAGGCAGACAGACAGACAGACAGATAGACAGAAACCGAGTGACAGAGACAGACAGACAGAGAGAGCGATAGAGAGAGCGAGAGACAGAGACAGACAGACAGAGAGAGTGATAGAGAGAGCGAGAGACAGAGACAGACAGACAGAGAGAGCGATAGAGAGAGCGAGAGACAGAGACAGACAGACAGAGAGAGTGATAGAGAGAGCGAGAGACAGAGACAGAGAAAGACAGAGAGAGGGACGAGAGAGAGAGACAGAGATACACAGAAAGACAGACACAGAGAGAGAGAGACAGAGAGAGACAGAGACAGAGAGAGAGAGAGAAGGGGAAGAGAAAGAGATAGACACACAGAAATTGGCAGTGAGACCCAGAAACAGAAACAAAGACAATGACAACGACATATTATACCGTGAAACAGA
>NC_134883.1:1544199-1551699 GCF_041734735.1 Babylonia areolata | reverse complement strand
ACAGTATGAGAGTGAACACTGAACACTGAAATGTTTTAATTGAAAGGCCATTGGCCCATGTCATGAGAGTGAGAGGGAGAGAGGGGGAGAGAGAGAGAGAGCATTGACTTTAACTCTGATTTATTTTAATGTGCTTTCTGAATATATTCAAAAAGAGAGAGACAGAGAGAGAGAGACAGATAGACAGACAGACACAGACAGATGGATAGACATAGAGACAGACAGACAGACAGACAGACAGACTGACTGACAGACAGACACAGACAGAGACAGCAGTTGGTGGTTGTGGGGAAGGAAAGAAGACACTGAAGAGGAGGGGGTGGGTGAGAGGGGGGTTGGTGTGTGGCGGAGGGGGTGTGTGTGCAGGGGGGAGGGGGTATGGGGCGGCCAGGGGGCGGGGGGAGGGGGGGACACTGAAACACGAAGACAGACCCTCCTTCCCTCACCAAGAAAAGGACTGGAACACTGACAGTGTGCATGTCGGCCAGCCCTTGTGTGATTATGGCACTGACAGAAACCCTACCCCATAGCGCTGTTCACTCAGCAGCTCATTTGCATACATTATCATAATATCACAGGATTCCCTGCCCTGCCCCCTCACCTCCCCCCCCTCCCTCTCATCTTCTCCCACCCCTCCCCCACCCCCACTCCTTCTCAGACTTGCTAGCAAAGAAACATAGACAAAAACAAATACCCCCCCCCCCCCCAAGAAAAAGAGAGAGAGAAAAGAGAGAGAGAGAGAGAGAGAGAGGGAAAAATGAAAAGAAAGAAAACCATCAACACACACACACACACACACACACACACACACACACACACACACACACACACACACACACAATTTTTTTTTTTTCGTCTAATATCACTTCAAGTGGATAGACGTTAAACTGAAGACGAACACACACACACACACACACACACACACATACACACACACACACACACACACACACACACACACACACACACACACACATTTCTAAATTATAACAGAGAGGTAAAGTAAAATAGAATTTAGATTAATTGAATCATTCAATAAGAAATTAAGTAAATGAATAGATAAAGAATGAATAAAATAGATAAACAGACAGATGGATAAATGAATACATGAATAGATGAACAGATGAATAAATAAAAAAGTAAGGAATAAACAAACGAACAGTGAACATTACAAACATGATGACTGATTTGCATTTTTCTTCACCCATCTGTCGCAGTCTTGTCCTTAACCTAATCAATATCCAGTTTCATTTCGGCGATTGCAAAACAGTAGCTCCAACCAACCCGCCCTTTATCCATTAAGCAGTGCGTGCCAAGATTCGAACCACCATCATCTTCACGAATTTGTAGGATGAAACTCTAACGCTCTAAGCTCTACCAGAGACCCCTTCCACCATGTGGGCTTATATCGGGTGTCCCCCCAAAAGGTGAACCGCTATTTGACAAGTATTTTCTCAGTGGTAGAGAAACCGAATTTATTGAAAATTTTCACACAGTAACCTTATGGTATCTTTAACACGTCTGCAAAGTACCTAAAAGTTTGGACGCAAATTATGCGAATATTGTCAAATTTAAAACAGCATGTCAAAAAAATCCAATATCACGAAAGGGGCTGCCAGCTTCAGTCGAAGTAACATATGTAGTTGTTTCTTTCTTTCTTTTTATCCTTTTTAAATAACCATTTGTTCTGATACCAAAGGTATCACAGCCTTGCATTCAACACACCAAAGCAAAATGTCCTAACTTCTTTGCTGAGGCTAAGTATAATGTCTACTACTTGTAACATTGTACAGTTATCAATATGTCACCCTCCCTTTTAATTCCATCGAGGACTGTGTAAAAAGCCACTTGCGCTTCGACAACGTGCCGAGTTGAATAATGCGTTGCTGAACTAGACATGGGGCAAGATTTTGTTTTGCTACCTCTCTCTGTGTCTCTTCGTGTAGTGTTGTGTGGTGTGTGTGTGTGGGGGGGGGGGAGGGACTGAGACAGACAGACAGACAGAGAGAGAGACAGAGACGAGTGACACAGAGACAGAGATAAAGACGGGGCGGGAGTGACATGCCGATGATATGTTTTGGTTACTGGCGGCGAGCACTCTGTGAAGTTGGCTGCACAGCTGTCAACTGATTGAGAAAGCCGTGGGGACAACTTGTGTGGTCCAACTTGGTAACAGGGGGGACGGGGGAAGGGGGGAGGGTGGTGTTGCAAACAAACCGCATGTGCTTTGCTTTGCCGACACAGCAACAACACGACAAAAGAAAGGACAATAGCGCTGGCCCGCAGGAGTGCACCTGACATCTGCCAGTGAGTATCCGACAAAAATAGTAAATTGAAGTTTGAAAAGAAGAGAGACACAGAGAGAGAAAGAGAGAGGGGGTGAGGGGAGAAGAAGATTGTTGGAGAGAGACAGACAGACAGACAGAGACAGAGAGAGCGACAAAGACAGAGAGAGCGACAGAGACAGAGACAGAGAGACAGATAAACAAACACACAAACAGAAACGTAGGCACACAGTGACAGACACAACCAGAAACACAAACCTTCTCCGCCTCCACTGCAGGCCGCACGTCAAGACGACGACGGAACACCCACCCACCCCCTCATTCTCTGGAGATGATGACCACGCTTCCCTGTGTCCCGTCCGCTCCTCTCTCTCTCTCTCTCTCTCTCTCTCTTTCAACTTCCTCCCTCTGGCCCCCATTAATTCTTTCCCCACCGGCCATTTTATCACCCTAACCACATCCCTCAATGTGCTCTGACGCCACGGACACGCCCTATGGCTCTCCATCCACCCCCTTGGTGTGAACCAACCCACACAATCCCGGCTTCCACCAGGCTGGTCAGCTAAAAGCCCCAGCCTCATTAACCTATCATTCATAGTCTGAAGCTCCCTGACGAAGCTGCAGCACAACGGGAGAGTTAAACTTCGATTAGAGACGGTACAGCGCTCAAGAACACTTGGATTACAGGTGAGGAATTGTCACCTCTTTTGTGTCATCTCTCTTGTCAATAAATCTCCAGGGTGGTACGTGGTTAACGAGCCACCGACGTGTGAGGTTCCCTTTACTGGGCATGTGTCCGGTCCTTAAGGACTCCTCGTTTGAACCTGATGTCTGTGGCGCTCTCGTGGCTTCCGTTCGTACCAGTGGGCAGAAGGTGAGTGAGGCGTGGGCGAGTTGGTGGGTATTCAGTGAAGAGGGGGTTAAGTGTTGTTGGAGAATCAAAGCTTCTCTTTGGGGTACCGGACGGAGTATGACTCCAAGTTGTTGTTGCCATCGTAGTAGCGGCTGCTGCTGCTGTTGATGCTGTTGTCCTTCTTCTTCTTCTTCTTGCTTTTGTTGTTGTTGTCAGTCGGTTGATGTCTCTGTTATGGTGGTTGTGGGGGTGATGGTTTGGGTCTTCTTTTTTTTTCATTTATATCTCTTTTCTCAGATCCTTCCGTGTTACCATTCGTTTATTATATGCTATAGTTCTGGAAGCAAGATGCCTGGAAAATTAATAATTATTCTTTGTGATCTCTCTCTCTCTCTCTCTCTCTCTCTCTCTCTCTCTCTCTCTCTCTCTCCCTTTCTCTCTCCTCTCTCTCTCTCTCTCTCTCTCCCTTTCTCTCTCCTCTCTCTCTCTTTCTCCCCCTTTCTCTCTCCTCTCTCTCTCTCCCCCTTTCTCTCTCCTCTCTCTCTCTCACTCTCTCTCTCTCTCTCTCCCTTTCTCTCTCCTCTCTTTCTCTCTCTTTCTCCCCCTTTCTCTCTCCTCTCTCTCTCTCCCCCTTTCTCTCTCCTCTCTCTCTCTCTCTCTCTCTCTCTCTCTCTCTTTCTCTCTCACGCGTATGTAATTTCGATAAATTTGCTGTTGTGGATGTTATTGTTCCTGGTGCTGTTCTAGTGTTGTTCTCGGAGTTGTTCTTTGGAAATGACCCCTTTCCACTGTACTGGCGTACATAATTACAGCTTGTCACACTGACACTGACATTGACACTGACAGTGGAGTATTAAGGGTGACAGTTTGCTGTCACCGTGTCTCAGGCAGGGAGTGCCAGACGGCGGCTTTCTCTCCAGATGGTGAAACGCCTCTCACAACACCCCCACTTCTTTTCTTTCACTTCTTCAAACCCCACCCCCAACATTTCACTCAGTCCCACCCCTATCCCCTCCCCTCCCCCCTTTTCTTGTCAATATTAAAAGAAAGACTCTTTCGCTCCCACCCTCCCATTCAGGACAGCATGGCCAGGGTTGAGTGTTGACTGACTGTCATATGATCCATTGCATTCCGCAGACCATCACATGCGGCGCCCAGAGGTTGCTTGTGGGTGACCTCCCCCCCTTCCCCCCTTCCCCCAAACTGCCATCCCGCTTCTCTGTGTCTCACTCTGTGTCTCACTCTGTGTGTCACTTCCTTTCCTTGCCTTTGTCCCTGTCTCTCTGTCTCTCTGTCCCTGTCTCTGTCTCTCTGTCCCTGTCTCTCTGTCCCTGTCTCTGTCTCTCTGTCCCTGTCTCTCTGTCCCTGTCTCTCTGTCTCCGTCTCTCTGTCGCTGTCTCTCTGTCCCTGTCTCTCTGTCCCTGTCTCTCTGTCGCTGTCTCTCTGTCCCTGTCTCTCTGTCCCTGTCTTCCTGTCACTGTCACTTCCTTTCCTTACCTTTGTCCCTGTCTGTCTGTCTCTCTGTCCCTGTCTCTGTCTCTCTGTCCCTGTCTCTCTGTCCCTGTCTCTCTGTCCCTGTCTCTCTGTCTCCGTCTCTCTGTCGCTGTCTCTCTGTCCCTGTCTCTCTGTCCCTGTCTCTCTGTCGCTGTCTCTCTGTCCCTGTCTCTCTGTCGCTGTCTCTCTGTCCCTGTCTCTCTGTCCCTGTCTCTCTGTCGCTGTCTCTCTGTCCCTGTCTCTCTGTCGCTGTCTCTCTGTCGCTGTCTCCCTGTCCCTGTCTCTCTGTCCCTGTCTCCCTGTCTCTCTGTCCCTGTCTCTCTGTCGCTGTCTCCCTGTCCCTGTCTCCCTGTCCCTGTCTCTCTGTCGCTGTCTCTCTGTCGCTGTCTCCCTGTCCCTGTCTCTCTGTCGCTGTCTCCCTGTCCCTGTCTCTCTGTCGCTGTCTCCCTGTCCCTGTCTCTCTGTCCCTGTCTCTCTGTCCCTGTCTCTCTGTCGCTGTCTCCCTGTCTCCGTCACTGTCTCTCTGTCGCTGTCTCCCTGTCCCTGTCTCTCTGTCCCTGTCTCTCTGTCGCTGTCTCCCTGTCCCTGTCTCTCTGTCGCTGTCTCCCTGTCCCTGTCTCTCTGTCGCTGTCTCTGTCTCTCTGTCGCTGTCCCTGTCTCTCTGTCTCTGTCTCTCTGTCGCTGTCTCTCTGTCGCTGTCTCTCTGTCCCTGTCTCCGTCTCTCTGTCCCTGTCTCTCTGTCCCTGTCTCCGTCTCTCTGTCCCTGTCTCTCTGTCCCTGTCTCTCTGTCGCTGTCTCCCTGTCCCTGTCTCTCTGTCCCTGTCTCTCTGTCGCTGTCTCTCTGTCCCTGTCTCTCTGTCGCTGTCTCTCTGTCCCTGTCTCTCTGTCCCTGTCTCTCTGTCCCTGTCTCTCTGTCGCTGTCTCTCTGTCGCTGTCTCTCTGTCTACGTCTCTCTGTCGCTGTCTCTCTGTCCCTGTCTCTCTGTCCCTGTCTCCGTCTCTCTGTCCCTGTCTCTCTGTCCCTGTCTCTCTGTCTCTCTGTCCCTGTCTCCGTCTCTCTGTCCCTGTCTCTCTGTCCCTGTCTACATCTTTATGTTGGTGGTGGGTTTTTTTTAAATCTGTCTGTCTGTATGATTCTGTCTGTCTCATTGTTCCTCTGTCCCTTTTGTCTCTATTGTTTGTATATATATATATATATATATATATATATATATATATATATATATATATATCCCAACGCCAACTGTCCTGAAAGCCCTCTTGGCCGAGAGAGTGGTGGGGATGTAACTTGGGCAAGACACTCTCCAGTATAATCAAATTCTAGCCCAGATAGTTGGAACAGCAGTTGCCTCCTCTGCTGTTCTGATGGTCATAGTCGAACACGACTATCGTACATACGTCATACATATTATATCTTTATATTTCTGTCTCTCTCTCTCTCCCAACATCTCTCTCTCCCTTTCTCTGTTTCATTCTCTCTCTCTCTCTCTCTCTCTCTCTCTCTCTCTCTCTCTCTCTCTCTCTCTCTCTCTCCTTTTCTTTCTCTCTGTGTGTTCATGGAGTTTTGGCGGTGGCGGTTGTAGTTTTTGATTAATGGCTGGCGCACAGTGGGTTTCCATACTTCGTTACGTGTGAGCAAGCAAGAGGGACAGAGTTAAAGAAAGAAAAGTGTTTTTGAGAGAGACAGACAGACAGACAGAGACAGAGACAGACAAACAGACAGAGAAAGACAGACGCGCGCGCGCGCACGCACACACACACACAAAGTAAGAGAAAATAGAAAGACAGAGAGAAAGAGAGGGGGGATAGAGAGAAACGGACTGACAGACAGACAGACACACAGACACACAGACAGGCATACAGACAGACAGAGATAGGGAGAAACAGATTATTTTCGTACCCCACCTCCCCCCACCCCCAATTTTTTTTCTTTTAATTCCTTTCGTTTAATAAACTCATTTATCTTCGCTCCAGTAGGTATACACACCACTTTGCCTTCGAAGAAGCCAATACTCACCAGACGTCTCTCGATGTCTGTGGGCAACCAGCACCGGCCGGCACCAGACAACATTAACGATCTTGGACCCCCAACCTCGACTTGCTAATGGATTCATAGTTCAGCGCATGTGCCTCCCCCCCCCCCCTTCTCTTCTCTTCTACCCCATCCTCTGCACAGTACTGAAACTAGAAACCTCTGCATCGTTTCAGTGGCAGGACTCTCACCACGCCGCTAATTAATTCCGAGTCCCCCACCCACCCACAGCCCACACCAGGTTTCGTCCCTCGCAGTCCCCAAGTAGCGCCCGGCAGTCCCCCACATGGAGTTATCCGATGATGGGTCGCCAGGAGGCCACACACCAGAGGAGACCTTCGCACTTGGACTTCACTAAGACTTTTTTTTTGTTTTTTGGTGGTGAAGCGGGGCTTTGGACATTCACAAAATGACGAGAATATGTACATCACTCGCTTACAGGTTGGAAAAACAAGCCAATGTAGGTGTTGTAGTGGTGAGAGACTTGGTGAAAGGGAATTCGCCCCCCCTCTCCCCCCCGCCCCCCGTCCCCCCGCCCCTCTCCCTTCTACCCCGTACCAACACACACACACACACACGTACACACACACACACACACACAGACGCACGCACACACACACACACACACACACACACACACACACGCACGCACACATTCACACACACACACACACACACGCACCACAAACTTGTACTGAAGAGCGTGAAACCAAACTGCCCGACTTGAATGAACGAGAATGGTAGAACCACGCACGAAGTATAATCGGTGGTGTGTGTGTGTGTGTTGGGGGTGGAGGTGAGAGAGAGAGGAGGAGGAGGAACCAGCACAACAAACGA
>NC_134883.1:1531699-1534199 GCF_041734735.1 Babylonia areolata | reverse complement strand
ATTCGTGGTCAAATTCATTAGTATATCCTAGAACATCAGCTTGAACTTTATTCAGTTGTTATTATTGTTGTTGTTGTTGTTGTTTTTATCGATGTTTGGTTTACATGTGTTTACGCTTATTAAGAAATCCACACAAAAGACTTTGTTTCTTTTCAATTTACAATCGTACAAAAGAACCTACGCCAACGGCAAAAGGGATGGCAGCCATCTTGGTTTTTACGCAATAACTCAAAATGCTCAACATCTACGACTTGGCCTCAAATCGATTTGGATTCAGCACCCCGAAATCACGTAAAAAACAACAACAAAACAAGTACTACACGACACAAAGCCAGCTATCCTGGTTGTCGCTCGGACTATTCTTTCTTTGCAATTTACATTCTTACAAAAGAAACCACGGCAAGTTCACACCAAATGAAAAAAAATAATATTGTGCAGAGCCATGTTTGGTCCGACTGGGTCTACTGATGGCATCCAATAATGAATGCATTGTCCGCAGTTTTGCATCGTATCTAGTGATGGCCTAGAGGTAACGCGTCCGCCTAAGAAGCGAGAGAATCTGAGCGCGCGGGTTCAAATCACGGCTCAGCCGCCGATATTTTCTCCCCCTGCACTAGACCTTGAGTGGTGGTCTGGACGCTAGTCATTCGGATGAGACGATAAACCGAGTTCCCGTGTGCAGCATGCACTTAGCGCACGTGAAAGAACCCACGGCAACAAAAGGGTTGTTCCTGGCAACATTCTGTAGAAAAATCCACTTCGATAGGAAAAACAAATAAAACTGCGCGCAGGAAAAGAAAAAGGGTGGCGCTGTAGTGTAGCGACGCGCTCTCCAGTAGCTCGAACTTCACACAGAGAAATCTGTTGTGATAAAAAGAAATACAAATACAAATGTTTACACTAAATACAATGCATTACAGTTATGAGACACTCTTGTGTCTTGATTTCTGTCGTGTCATTTTTCTAAGGAGCCGTGGTGCTTGTCTCATTGCAGTAAAGCGTTTTGATTATAAAATCATGTTGTTGCACTTCTTCGCACGGGTCTGAATATCAATGTAATATTTATTCATATCTGAACCTGGGCCTCTCTCTCTCTCTCTCTCTCTCTCTCTGTCTCTCTCTCTCTCCCTCTCTCTTTGTTTCTTGCTCATTCTCCCCTCTGTCAGTTCCTCTCCTTCCACTTTACCCCCTTCTCCCCCCCCCCCACCCCCCATTCTCTCTGTTCCTCTCTCTGTCTCTGTCTCTCTCTCCGCCCTCTCTCTTTCTCTTATGAATGTACGAACATCTAAACCAACATTCCTCGTCATAGTTACTTGTCGGAACACCTCTCGACAAACATCTCTTTCTCTCTGTCTCTGTCTGTCTCTGTCTGTCTGTCTCTCTCCTCCCCCCCCCTCTCTCTCTCTCTCTCTCTATCTATCTATCTATCTCCCTTTCTCGTTTAATTCTCCAGGCCCTCTTCACATGAGCAAGGTGATGACGTACGCATCTTACGACAAAGCCATAGATATATGTATATATATAAAATATATATATATATACTTCGATAATTGACAGGAAGTTTTTTTTCCTTGGGGAAAATTGAGGGGGAAAACGATACATCAGCTCTTTAGTTTACGTTTGTGTATATTCATTTTTTTATGTTGTAGATTTTTAACTTAATGTATGCAGCTTCCTCTCTCATTTATGGCTTCCTCAGCCCAGGGCAGTGAGCTATCAAAGTGTCAAGTGTCGTCTCTGTCTCTGTCGCCATCTCTGTCTCTCCCTGACTCCAGGTGCGTGTGTGTGCGTGTGTGTGTGTGTGTGTGTGTTCGTGCACGAGCGTGGGTGTTTGTGTGTCTTAGTGTGTGCATGTATGTGTTTGTGTGTTTATGACATGCCAGTGCGGGCGTGTTGGCGCGCGTGTGTGATTGTGCATGTGCGCGTGAGTGTCTACGCCCGTGTAAGTGAGAGTTAGTATGACGTGTTTATACTGGGTGTGTATTAGTATTGTCAACGGTAGCCTTCTCCTGTGATAGAATGTACACTGTAAAAGGAGAAAAAAACAACGTAGTTTTATGTTCACTGCCGGAATTTTTTTTCTTTTGTCGGAGCGTAATGATGCTACTTTAATTGTTGTATTTTGTTGGAATCAGGACCGTCAACATGTATGGCTGAGTCATAGAGACAGGAGAGTAAGTAATCATTTAAACATGTTAGATTGTATGTGTATGGTTTTCTGTCATCATCATCATCATCGTCGTCGTCGTCGTCGTAGTAGTAGTAGTAGTAGTTGTAGTCGTCGTCATCATCATCACACCACTACTAACACCCACCACCACCACCACCACCACCACCACCATCATTATAATTATAATTATCATCATCGTTAAAACTGTCATGATCGTCGTCGTAGTGGTGGTCGTCGTCGTCGCAGTTGTTGTTACAACCGTTGTTGACATGCCCCATCGTCACTGCAGCCCGCAAAACGAAGGAAGCCATTTCTTTCTCTGCAATGTTG
>NC_134883.1:1516699-1521699 GCF_041734735.1 Babylonia areolata | reverse complement strand
ACTATCTATATGATTTTTTGCTCCCCTTTTTGCTGCCCTATCTGCTTGGTCGTTATAACGGAATCCAGTGTGGGATGGTATCCAACAAAAATCAACATTTGTACCCTTCACAAAAAGGGAGTGCAATAAATACCTAATTTCAAAAAATAAATCTTCTCTTTGATTATTCTCAAAAAGGAGCAAACCTTTTAAGACAGATTGAGAATCAACACAAAATAGGATATTACTTATTATGATTGGTATATCAACAAGATGATTTAAAGCCATAAGGATGGCCACCAATTCAGCTGTAAAAATTGAATGTCCCTTACCTAAATAATATGATTTTTCTGTTTTTAGGTCAGGAATGACAAAAGCAGATCCTGCACTGCTATCATCCAGGACCGAGCCATCAGTGTAAACTTTTAAACGATAATCAAAATTTTCTTCTAATTGAATTCTGACAGATGCTGCTATTATATGTGGAGATTCTCCTTTTGTTGTGTCAGAAGCATATATGTTGACATTTGCTTTTGTTAACTCCCAGGGAGGGACAGGTGCCACCAGAACACGAGGTGCCATATCATGCAAATCAATGTCTGGAGAATTTAAAATATCTGACACATATGTGCGAATGGTTTGTAGATTTGAATTATTTTGTGCATTTTTTGGAAAATCAATATCAGACCTAATATTTAATTCCTCAAAATCATCCACTGCTGTACATCTCACAATATATTTAGCAGAACTTAATTTTCTGATTTCATCTAGTGGTAGAATACCCGCAAGCTTATAGGCTTCTGAGGTCTTAGTATGCACAGGTACCCCTAAAGCCAGTTTCACAGCTTTACTGTCAATTATTCGCAGCTTCTTTAGGAACGTCGTTGGAGCAGAAAAGATTTCTTGACTGTAGGTCAATCTTGAGCTTACGAGAGATCTCGCTAAATGTAAAAGAATTTTGGAGTCTTGTCCCCAAGGAGAGTGACTTAAATTTTTTAAGAAATTTAAACTTTTAACTGCTTTAGTCACCATTGAATCAATGTATTTCTTCCAGTTTAGTTTTGAAGCAAATAGGATCCCAAGAAATTTGATTTCCGACTTGAAAAATATTTCACGTCCTCCTAAAAAAAAAAACCGTGGTAGTTTGCTGGGATTATAACCATTATTAAAGAGGATCAAATGTGTTTTTTGCGCTCCGGAGTAAGGGCTCCAAAGCCACATGAGTGTCCACCGATGATGTCTACTGATGATGACACAACGCATCGTCAAACTCGGTTTCTCTCTCTTTCTGTGTGTGTGGGTGGATGGGTGGGTGTGGGTGGAGAGAGAGAGAGAGAGAGAGAGAGAGAGAGAGAGAGAGAGAGAGAGAGAGAGAGAAAATTATAAAGACATAGAGAAAATGCATAAGCAATGATATATATTATTGCCTCCCCCGTCGGGCAGGTCTAAATTGCCGTGACTAGGTGGGGTTTTTTTGTGTGTTTTTTATTTTTATTTTTTTTATACCGTGCTTTATTGCTGTTAAGCTATTTCTGTTTTATACTTTGTTTTCTTATGAATTTGTCCCAGCCATGATAAGGTGCACCAAAACAGCTCAGCTCCTGCAGCCTCCCACAGTATGCCAGTCTGAATCCCGACGACATTACATTGAAAATATTAAGCGATCATATCACTGCCCACGATAAGTTTGGTCATCTTAAGGCCCTGACACACGGTACGTTCTTTCCGTATACTTAAAGAAGGTCCCTTCAAAGCTATCGCTATCAAATCCATTCAAAAACTAACGGCTGCCCACAGGACAATCATCATACAAGTATTGGTATTGTTTTCCTGTTGTATTTATTGCGTTCCATTATTATAAGCTTACTTTGGGGCCAACAGCAAAGTGAGAGCTGTATGATCAATGGTTTCTCCATTACAATGGGAAGTCATTTACTGATTAGTCTTTTGTGAAAGACCATGACTCTCCAACTAGGAGGGAAGATTGCACTGGATCTCAGTGCTGCAGCCTTGGGGGCTTGTTGGCCCTTGGGAACCATCTTAACATCGACTGTCCAAAAACGCTCTTGGCCGAGAGAGTAGGGATATAACTCATGCAAGACACTATTCACTATAATCATATTGTAGCCCAGATAGCTGGGACAGCAGTTGCTTCCTCTGCTGTTCTGATGGTCCCTGTCGGACAAGGTGATGATATAACAGGGCACATCAGCAACAGCTTTCCAAAGGTCTGCAAAATATTGTGAACAGTATGAGTGGAGATTGTTGCAGTCTTCTCCCCCTGCTTGATGTCTGTCTGTAAATCAGACCTCCTTTCTTTGTTGAGATGCACTGCTGTTGGCATTCGGCGTGGGTGTTCCTTGGGGTTTGTTGTTGATGGAGCGTGTGTTCCTCAAGGTGTTTTGATGTCATGGTGAAGTTGTTTCACATACTTCTCCTCGCTGTGCATGGCGTGTGTTCCTCAAGATGTTTTGATGTCATGGTGAAGTTGTTTCACATACTTCTCCTCGCTGTGCATGGCGTGTGTTCCTCAAGGTGTTTTGATGTCATGGTGAAGTTGTTTCACATACTTCTCCTCGCTTTGCATGGCGTGTGTTCCTCAAGATGTTTTGATGTCATGGTGAAGTTGTTTCACATACGTCCCCTCGCTGTGCATGGCGTGTGTTCCTCAAGATGTTTTGATGTCATGGTGAAGTTGTTTCACATACTTCCCTTCGCTTTGCATGGCGTGTGTTCCTCAAGATGTTTTGATGTCATGGTGAAGTTGTTTCACATACGTCTCCTCGCTGTGCATGGCGTGTGTGTTGCTGTGGCTTTTTCTTCTTTTTCGTCTTTTTTTCTCTCTGTTTTGTCGTTGTTATTTTTGATGTTTCTTTCTACCAGTGTGAGTATTAGCGCCAAAAGTCGAAAGAGAACTCAGGACCCTGAAGAACACATGAGGCATCATTCATAAACTGTCAGGAACACAGAAGAGTGGCGGGTCTTCGTTGTTGCCTGCCTTCCACACCAGAGGGCATAATTTGGGGCAGTACATATTCATCGACGGAGTTTTTCATGCTTTTCTTTTTTTCTCCTTTTCTTTCTGTTTGTTTCTCGAGCGAGCAGAATTTGAGCTGAAGAGTGAAATGCGATAGGTGGTTTATCTGCAATCTACAAGGAAGAAGCTTCAAAACAGACTGTCTCTCCCGTTTCAAACGTGCGGGAGGCGATGGCACGATCATGTGGAGATTACAGTCTGGCGGTCGTCTTCACAGTACGGAATAAATTAATGGTGTAATAAGGCTTCTAGATAGGCCCCCTTGCTTTGTGTCTGCTGGGATCATATATAGTTACCTTCCCGTGTTGGCCAAGTCACCTAAAGTGAGTGAGGGGGGAAACAGAAAGTAAGGGCTGAGGGGGGTGGAGTTGAGGGTGGAAAAGACAGAAAGAAGGAAAGAAAGGAATAAGAGAGACAGAAACGGAGAGAGAGAGAGAGAGAGAGGAGGAGGAGGAAAAAGAAGAAAGAAAGAAAGACGTTTTACGCGCGTGCGCGCTAGTGTGTGTGTGTGTGTGTGTGTGTGTGTGTGTGTGTGTGTGTGTGTGCTGTGTATGACAGTTCAGCGGTTCAGTTTCAGCCAACGACCGTCTAGGACCTCCCATCCCATGAACATTTATCCTGCAATAGCCCCACTGTCTTAGTCACCAACACACTCATTTCGTTTGGACTGACAGATAGATAGATGGATAGATAGATAGATATAGATAGATAGATAGATAGATAGATAGATAGATGGATAGATAGATATAGATAGATATAGATAGATAGATAGGTAGATAGATGGATAGATAGATAGATATAGATAGATAGATAGATAGATGCCGATTTATTCATGTATCACGCAGCTGAAGGAGAGAGTGTGGGGGAGGGAGGGGGGGGGGGCAATATGAGTGAGCAATACAAAGAACACAAAGAAAAAAAAGAAAGATACCTGGCTTTACCAGTCTCCGCATCCCCCCCACGCCCCCCACTCCACCCCCTTCCACCCCCTTCTTCCCCCTCCCCCACCCCCACCCCCCAAAAAAAAATTGATAGGAGATAAAAACAGAGACTAAAAATGTGTTTGGCAGCGAATCAGGCGCAAAGCGTGTGACCTGACAAAAGCGTCGTGATGGGCGTGTGGACGGAAGTGTCAAATTAAATGTTGAACGATAACCTATTTTCTCCCCAATCCCACCCCCTATCCCCCCCCTCCCCTTCCCTACCTCCTCCAGAGATAATTAGCCTTTAACGTTGCAGGGATTCAAGACTGACGCTGATCCACTTTTTTTTTTCTTTTTTGCGTATCCCACCGACTAAACACGCCTGATTCACAGAGAGAAAATAAAGAAGAAAGAAAGAAAGAAAAAAAGAATGACACTTTGTGTTCATGGGATTGGTTGTGTGAGAAAGCGGGATGGGGGCAGACATGTGGAGACAGATGTCAGAGAAATAAAACAGACATTCCTTTTGGGTCAAAACAGGACGAGCTTGGCCATGACTGTCTTCAGGTTCAATTCCATCAAGATATGACTGATGCTTTCCATCTTCTCTTCCTTTATTCTTTTGTTCCTTTGATGAATCTTTTCATTCATACATCTTTGATGAATCTTGTCATTATTACATCTTTGATGAATCTGTTCATTCGTACATCTTTGATGAATCCATTCATTCATACATCTTTGATGAATCTTTTCATTCATACATCTTTGATGAATCTTGTCATTATTACATCTTTGATGAATCTGTTCATTCATACATCTTTGATGAATCCATTCATTGATACATCTTTGATGAATCCATTCATTCATACATCTTTGATGAATCCATTCATTCATACATTAATTGAATAGGTTCGCCGGTCTATTAGTCAGTCATCCGTCGTTCCTGCACAATTATATTAGCTACCGTTAAAGTCTTCTTCTTCTTCTTCGTTCGTGGGCAGCAACTCCCACGTTCTCTCGTATGTGCACGAGTGGACTTTTACATGTATGACCGTTTTTAC
>NC_134883.1:1501699-1506699 GCF_041734735.1 Babylonia areolata | reverse complement strand
AGAAGCTCGGGGGACCTATGAACGTTTGTCCTTGTTTCCTGTTCTTATCTAACGTGTCCCCATCTTACAAACTGACAGCTCAGGACAGTTCAAACAGTATTAACCCGTGACACTGTACTTCAGCCGTGCACATACACGCACGTAACGCAGTCGTGAAGAACAGACTGTTTCAGGATACATTGTATAAAGTATTTTGTATGACGTGAGTTGCACCTGTCTGTCTCCATTTCAGAAAGCAGATCAGAACTCGCCACCTACCTCCAGCTTTGTGATTATGAAGGTATCTGAACCAGGTGCTGAGCCAAACAAACTGGAACCCAGGGGTACGTACCTAAAAGAGAGAATGCCACGTTCCAGAAGACAGAAGATGATAATGACAGGAATTCCCCTCGTTCCCCCCATGCAGGCCAAGGGGGCGTGTTTGGTAATCCAGGCCGTCATAACAGCTTATCGCCCGGCAAAACGCCCCGTGCACTGCTGGCTCAAATTTGGTGGAACAACGAGATCATTGTTTTGGGCGGAAGGGTAGGATGGGGTGGGGGTGGGGATACGATGCGGGAAGGTGGGGGGGGGGGTGGATGGGTGAGGAGACGGGGGAGTGGTGGTGAGGGAGGAGAAAGGGGAGACTGAAATGGCATTGGTCCTGATTCATGTCTTCGGGGTCTGACTCCAGACACAAACAGTGGAATAAGGTATGAAATATAAGATGACCATGATTTACTTTGATTGATTGTTAGGACTGCGGTGAGTAGAGGGTGTGGGGAAGAGAAGTAGCAAGTGGAAGAATATGTATATGTATACATTCGGCTGCACACGTCTCTCTCTCTCTCTCTCTCTCTCTCTCTCTCTCTCTCTCTCTCTATATATATATATATATATATATATATAGACACACACACACACACACACACACACACACACACACACACACACACACACACACAAGAGACATAAAGGGTGGGAGGTAGGTTAACGCAAGTACGAGTTGGTGAGTCAGTGCAACGAGCCGCTTAATCTGACAGTGTTTGACTCCTCATGTGACCCGAGAAAAGAGAGACAGACAGGGCCACGGGAGGGAAGGAAGACAGACAGACAGACAGGGCCACGGGAGGGAAGGAAGACAGACAGACAGACAGGGCCACGGGAGGGAAGGAAGACAGACACACAGACAGGGCCACGGGAGGGAAGGAAGACAGACAGACACACAGACAGGGCCACGGAGGGAAGGAAGACAGACACACAGACAGGGCCACGGGAGGGAAGGAAGACAGACAGACAGGGCCACGGGAGGGAAGGAAGACAGACACACAGACAGACAGGGCCACGGGAGGGAAGGAAGACAGACAGACAGACAGGGCCACGGGAGGGAAGGAAGACAGACACAGACAGGGCCACGGGAGGGAAGGAAGACAGACAGACAGACAGGGCCACGGGAGGGAAGGAAGACAGACAGACACACAGACAGGGCCACGGGAGGGAAGGAAGACAGACACACGGACAGACAGGGCCACGGGAGGGAAGGAAGACAGACACACAGACAGGGCCACGGGAGGGAAGGAAGACAGACAGACAGACAGGGCCACGGGAGGGAAGGAAGACAGACAGACAGACAGGGCCACGGGAGGGAAGGAAGACAGACAGACAGACAGGGCCACGGGAGGGAAGGAAGGAAGACAGAGAACAGAGGAAGCCGACAAACGTGTGTTGCGGAAGCGGTACCACCCTCTCTGACAACACAACCACAAGATGGAAGCAGATGAAACAGACATCGTGCTCACCCCCACCCCCCCCACCACCAACCCCTCCCCCTCCCCTGTGTACGCTCTCCTCAAAGTCAATGTAAACCTTTTGGTCTTCTCTCTCTCGATGTAGTAATCCCCCTCCCACCCCATACTCCACACCCTTTTCCTCCCCCTACTACCCCCCTTTTCCCCCTCTTCCTCCATCATCTCCTCGTGCGCTTCCACCCCCCCCCCCCCCGCCCCACCCCCTTCACACACACACACATTCTCCCCCTCTTCCTCCCAACGACCCAACCCACACACTCCCCCTCTCTCTGTAAACACTGTCTGCCAAAGTGATAGACAGGCTTTTACACAGCCTGTTTGTTATCTGTCTTCGCTAAAGTCTGGCTTCTGTACACATAATGCTATCTTTACGGGGAGACAGACAACACATTTCTAATATCAGAGACAGGACAATCAAGATTTTAATAAGAATTGTTGGGGGGTTTTGTTGTTGTTTTTTATGTGTGTTTTTTTTTTTTATGTATGAGAGGGTGTGACTGACTTGGTCCGATTGGAATGTCTGTACTGAACTGGACTGACTTTTGCTTTTAAATCCAGACTCCGTGACCGACTTGCATCGACAGACTCTTATCTTTCCAGGCGGGCAGTAACTGGTTGGATTACAGATATAAGTAAGTGGATATAACTATTTCATTAACGAACAAATGGATGTCTAAGTTAAGAAAAATCACCTACAGGCTTTTGATGATAATGATGATGATAATGGTGATAATGGTGATGACGATGATAATGATGACGATCATGATAATGATGAGAGGGAAATCAGAAGAAACAGGTCCGAACGGAAACTGTACCGTACACCGGCGTCCGTGAACAGACATTGTGCCCTCGCATAAGTCAATGCCAAACATTGGTCTTCAGTGTATGCCTTGACCCGCCTCCACCCCCCACCCACACCCATCTTACTTTCTCCTCCACCCCCCACCCACACCCATCTTACTTTCTCCTCCACCCCCCACCCCCCACCCATCTTACATTCTCCTCCACCCCCCACCCTCCACCCATCTTACATTCTCCTCCACCCCCCACTCACACCCATCTTACTTTCTCCTCCACCCCCCACCCACACCCATCTTACTTTCTCCTCCACCCCCCACCCCCCACCCATCTTACATTCTCCTCCACCCCCCACCCTCCACCCATCTTACATTCTCCTCCACCCTCCACCCTCCACCCATCTTACATTCTCCTCCACCCCCCACCCATCTTACATTCTCCTCCACCCTCCACCCTCCACCCTCCACCCATCTTACATTCTCCTCCACCCTCCACCCATCTTACATTCTCCTCCACCCTCCACCCTCCACCCTCCACCCATCTTACATTCTCCTCCACCCCCCACCCATCTTACATTCTCCTCCACCCTCCACCCATCTTACATTCTCCTCCACCCCCCACCCATCTTACATTCTCCTCCACCCTCCACCCATCTTACATTCTCCTCCACCCCCCACCCATCTTACATTCTCCTCCACCCCCCACCCCCCACCCATCTTACATTCTCCTCCACCCTCCACCCCCCACCCATCTTACATTCTCCTCCACCCCCCACCCATCTTACATTCTCCTCCACCCCCCCCCCCCCACCCATCTTACATTCTCCTCCACCACTCCTTCCCCACCCGCTAGCAACTCAAGCCACACACATACTCTCTGTGAGCACAATTTGTCAATGCCGGTGATAAAAAGGCTATTGCACAGACAGTTACTATCTATCTGGACAGTATGGCTTATACAGACAGCTGGTTATCTTTACAGGAGACAGACTGGCTCAGGCAGAAAGGCTTTCAGATACACAGACACATATAGCTGGATTACATTTTATCTGTTCGGACTGGCTTTGCTGGGCATGATTTTTTTTTGGGGGGGTGGGTGGGGGGGGGGGGTGTCTATCCAAGACAGGCTTGTCTTGACCAAACAGTTTCTTGGACCGTAAAACAGATTGTTTACGAACACGCTTTTGTATTGCATGGCACAACATACAATTAAAACACACACAAAAAGGCAACAACTTAAATATTTGTCTATGTAGACGGAGTAGTTTGTACAAACAGTACATGAATTCCTGTACAAACACATGTACTATGGGACATGCATTTCTGCAGACATGTAGCCGGTTCCAGTTTTGCTCTATGTTCTGAAGGTTTGACGAATAAACAGCGTTCACTGGAAGTTTGTAAAACTTGTGAAACAACCCTGCTTTGCTCCTGGAAGGTCTGTTTATCGGGCTTATTGATACGTTGTGCTGACCAAACCATTTCCACTCTTCATCATCATCATAGATACGTTGTGCTGACCAAACCATTTCCACTCTTCATCATCATCATCACCATCATCATAATCTTCTTCTTCTTCTTCTACTACTACTACTACTACTACTACTACTTCTTCTTCTTCTTCTTCTTCTTTCTCTATCTATCTGTGTATATGGATGATTTTTTTTTTACATTTGGAAATTGTTCAGCAGAGGATGAGGGGGGAAGGAATAAATGGTGAGTTGGGGAAACCGTGTATATAGATATTTGAAATAGATATTTTAAGTACATTCTTTTATAATTACTTAATGGACTTCGAAAAAGAGAAGTTGTTGATCTAGCTCGGGAAAAAAACCAACTTCAAAGACATCAACGTTCCCAGTCACTTGTGATGACACACTTTCGTGCAGGCAAGGCTTCATCAAATCACGGTTAAAAAAAAAAAAAAAAAAAAAAAATATATATATATATATATATATATATATATATATATATATATTACTGAAACATATGCACTCGATTTTCGGGGCAATTTTAGTCCGTTATGAATTAGGTAATAGTCTGAAAACTAAACTATAATTGGTCTGTGAAACGGACCAAAGTCTGAGAGAGTCCACCAAAGCGTGAAAGGGATTCTAGATTTGAATGAAAGCACTTATTTAAGTTTCTTTCTGGTATATTATTACTGACTACCTTGTATGACAATGGGCAGTGTGTTTTAAACTACCTGTAAAATTCTCTGCTCCTCCCCTTTTGGCTGCTCCATCTGCTTTGTCGTAATGCAGACACCCAGAAAGGGATGGTCTCCAATCAAATTCAACATTTACGCCTTTCAGCAATAGGGAGTGTCATTCATAACTATATTCAAACAACGAATCTTCTCTGATTATTCTGAAAAAAAAGAAACAAACTTTTTATTAACTGATTGAGAATCAAC
>NC_134883.1:1431699-1486699 GCF_041734735.1 Babylonia areolata | reverse complement strand
TGGCCCCAGCGCAACAGCAGAGTGAAGGAAAGACAAGAGGGAGAAGAAAGAAAGATTTCAGGAGATGGGTTCAGAGGAAGAAGGGAGAGAGGGAGGGGGGATGATATGAGGAACTGTGAGGATAGAAGGAAGGAAAAAATAGAGGGAGGGGGTGGGGGGAGGAAGAGGAAAAGGAACGGGGTAGGGAATGAAGTGAAGGTGGGAGGTGGTGTGGGGGTGGGGGTGGGAGGGGTGGCGCGAGGCAGAGGAAAATAATCCCTCCCAACAAAACGAAAAGAAAACAAGGGCGGCAGAAGTAAAGCAGCAGGCGTGCTGGATTTGAGTGACGGGGGGAACTGTTCTTTCAGATCGGGGAGCCTGACACACACACACACACACACACACACACACACACATGCGCGCACACACACACAATTACACACACACACAGGCGCACACACACGCACACGTACATACACACACACGCATACTCACACCCACGTTCACCGCACACACACACACACACACACACACACACACAAGCACTGACGCACGTCCACACACGCACACTCCACCCCACCCCACCCCATCTCAACCCCAGCCTTCAGTTCGTCAACCTCCACCCTTCACCCCCCCCCTCACTCCCCCCCCCCCCTACACCTACCTCTCCTCCACTCCTCCTCCTCCTCCTCCCGCCCAGACACACACCTTTCACGCGCTTCTCTCTCTCCCCCCCCCTCCCCCCTCTCTCTCTCTCTCTGTGCCCTCTTTCTCCCAATACAAGTCCTTCTCTCTTGCTCCCTGCAGCAGTCGGCTTCACTGCCACTGCAACACTTCCACTGTTTATGGAACTGAGGGGGTTGCAGTGCTGTGATCGGGGGTCGCTGGGAGAGAAGAAGTGTGCAAGGGTTTAGCCGGACAGCATGGAGCGATTGGAACGCTTAGACAACGCTCACCTTGTTTTGGGGCTGGTCCGGTCTGTCTGACAAGCCAGTTAGAGTCACGAAGACGACTGACGTTGAAGGCACTACTATGAAATTTTGTGGTGACGGTTTGTTTGATGAAGTTCGTGTGATGGGAACGGTCGTGTAGTGGTTGGTGGCGGTGGGTTTGTGAAGTAGGTGTGACCAATCAAGGAACGTGT
Source organism: Babylonia areolata (assembly GCF_041734735.1). Lineage (NCBI taxonomy): Eukaryota > Metazoa > Mollusca > Gastropoda > Neogastropoda > Buccinidae > Babylonia > Babylonia areolata. Next base: position 1,485,576 of record NC_134883.1, on the reverse strand, counting down.
CAATGTTCGCCTCGCGTTCCGGTTTTTAGACGCGAACCAGTTCGTTGTGCAGACGACAGTGAAGACACGAGACTGGGTGTTTGTTTTTTTTCCTTTTCTTTCCTTCTTTTTCTTCTATTTAGTTTGTTTGATTGGCACGTGTCAGTGTTTTGCCTCGTGTTCGGCTTTCTGACTGGTTCGCGGGCAGACGACTGTGTACAGTTGCACCATTTTGTTGTGTTTTTCGAAGTTCGTTGTGCCGTGATCGGAAAGTTTTCCTCACGTTCGTATGCGGTACGTCATCTGAGACAGCGATTTGTGGGCAGGCGAGGAGAGGACAGCAAAGATCCAAAAAGTGTGGATATTTTTAAAGGTCGTCTGCATGAACATTTCAACGAGCATTTTGCACATTCTGTTCAGATTATCCGATGAAGCAGTTGATGAGAAGAAGACGAGTTTGGAGAGGTTTTTGAAACCCGGTTGATACTGAAGCTGTCTGACCAGTTTTTGGTCGTGATGTCTTCATATGAAGATCTCGCTTTGGAAGTGTTTTTAGAGTGTTGGAATAAATAATCATTGTTCTATCAGCGTGTTTTTTGTGCTGCTTCGGATACTGACTCGTTTGCACTGCCGGGAGGATTTTACATGTTCGCGTCTCTGTGTTGTTTGTGCCAGTGGCACTGAGATGGAAGCTCAACAAACTGTGTGAAAGGCAGACTACGAAACAGTCGTGAAGCAGAAAGCTCTGGCGGAGCCCATACACTGTTTTCCTTTTCAAATATAATTACAGAAGCGTGACGATGATATAATTCAGATATAATCTTATACATTTCTCAAAGCTTCCGTGTGGAGTATATGTGGCTGCTGTTCAGGAACACAATTCAAGCACTACCAAGAGTAAACGAAAATGGCCCCTTTCCAAGATTTGTTTGGAAATCTCATGTATGGAATACAGTAATTCTGACTGATGTGAGACTGAGTCAGGTGATGCTGCAGTGTTGACTTAATGTCTGTTTCCCTGTGGATTTCTATATCTTCAATATCTGTGTGTCGCCAAACTTGGATTCAGTCCACGTTTTGAGATCAGTCGGGAATCAATTTTCATCAGTGCAGTTTGCTGCAACAGTTGTTTTTCACAAGTGGTTGTGCTTCAAGTCAGAGTGGATTTCTATTCAACCGTGCATGTCTCCGTCAGCGAATCACTATGAGGACTAGGTAGGGTCATCTGTATTCTACTGTGCTGATAACATACTGATCCATTTGTGTCAGTTCTTTTGTCTTCTGTCTTTCCCATGACATCGTGGTTCACCTGTCTGTAATAGTCCCCACAGCGTGTGATTACAATGGCAATGTGCTGATCTATTTCTTGACCTCCCGCCCCAACAGTGTTCTTATTGTTATATTGACTGTACTCTTGACTTCATTTTTGTTTGATTATAATCAACCATGGTACGAATTTACTGCCTTATATGCAAAGTAAAGGGACACTGTCACAGTGCACTTCTTACGAAGCAACAAACGCCATAGTTTAACCAACTGAATACAGAGAAAAATAGTACCAATAATAACAAAAATTCCTTTGTGGTGTATGCTGCATATACATCATTCAGTATGAATACACAGTAAAAAGGCTAAAAACAATTAACAGCTAAGTTGACACAAACCTCACAAACAGTGACTACAATCTTATAAAAGTTTTACAGTTGGGGAGAAGCAGAATTCTAGACGCATCAAATATGGATGCCGTGAGAAAACAAGAACCAAAGCGACGACGGATTGAAAATAAGCGAACATTCTCCACCCCCCACCCACCTTTTTTTCGCTTCTTTTTTACCCGGCAATGCCACGGCGTGTGTGTAACCCGACACCCGCTTCTGGTGACGCGACGGTCTGCTGTGTGTTGTTCCTCTGCCCCCCTTCTTTATGTTATTGCAATGGTCCGTAACTGTTCTTTCTGCTAATGTAATGGGCTATAAAATTGTAACCGTTCCCCTTCCCCTCTTACCGTTTTGGCAATGTATTGTGTTACTTAAGTTCTTATCACAACGAATTTTCTCCTTCCAAAATTCCTGGTTGGTCCCTCTGGGGCAAGGAAAGTGTGCCGCCCATACTGCAGCGACACAGCTTTTTTTTCCTGTCATGGAGCAAACTTTTCCTTCGTAGGTTCTTTTACGTGTACGTGCATTTGATTTGTTTCGTGGTTTATGTTTACCGTTACATCCGAAAGACCTGCTCCCAACAGATGATCAGAGAGTGGTTAAAAAGTGGGGTGAGGGCGGAGGTTGGGGAGCGGGGAGGTCCTAGCATTTTGTGACTCGAATCATGGACTCTCTTAATCAGGTTAAGTGCGGGGACATTCTAACCACATGGGCCACAACCTCACTGGTAGTCTACTTAACAGATTCAGTCCACGTCCACTCTGTAAAAGTGCAAATACTCGGAAAGCCGGTTTCCAGGTCCTTTGTCTTTGTGGCTGATCAGAGCGGTAACCTGTTCCTAACCATTAATTCCCCGCTGTTTCCTTGCAGTGAAATGATCTGTCTGTTTCCCAGTTCCTCGTTTTTTTCAACAGTGTAGTGATCTCTTCGTGCTTCCTTCCCACCGTCTCCCCCTTACACCCCTCCCTGCGAACAGCCAGGCAATTATCTGTTCGTAAATGATGTTCTAGCACCTGGTGTTTTGGCAGTGCCATGGTCTGCTTGAAACTGTTTTCCGTCTCTTGCAGCGTAATTGTCTGTGTTTCCTTTTACTTAAACTGGCGGTGGCCCTTTTTTTCCTCCTCCCCCCCCCCTTTTTTTGTTGTTATTTGTTTGTAAATGTTACTTATTTTCTCATAATGTAATGGCCTGTGGTTGTTTTCTCAGTCTCATAGTGTTTTGGCCTGGAAATGTTCCCTTCTTCTGACAGTGTGGCCTAAAGGTGTTCCCCTCAATATGTAAATGTTGTCTCATTCTGATAGTCTGGTCTGAAAAATTTCCCCATTTTCTGACAGTGTATGGTCTGAAGACGTTACTCTCAGCCTGTGATTGTTCTCTCATTCTGATAGTCTGGCAGCTTTTAGTCTGAAAATTCCCCCCTCATTTGGATAATGTGTGATCTCGTGACACTGTTCCCCTAACCTTGACAGTGTAAGTATTTGGCCTGAAAATGTTCTCCTCATTCTGATAGTGCTTGGTCTGAAAATGTTCTCCTCATTCTGATAGTGCTTGGCCTGAAATTGTTCTCCTCATTCTGAGAGTGCTTGGCCTGAAATTGTTCTCATTCTGATGGCGTTCGGTCTGAAAGCGTCCCGTTCGCCTGTAGTTGTCTCATTTTTAGGGTGTATGGTGTGCAGTTGTTCCTCTCAACCTGTGGTGGGTTTGTCATTCTGTGGAATTAATGTGTGATCTGAGAATGTTGTCCTCAGCCTGTGCTTGTTCATTTATTCTGAAAGCGTATAGTCAGAAAGTGTTCCTCTGGATCAGTGGTTGTTTCATTCTGTTAGTGCAGGCCTGAAATGTTCACCCCCCCTCCCCCCGCCCCCACCCCAGGCATGGCAGCAGGTTGTCAATTATCGTTTCCCGTCTTTCTGACTGAATAAGATCTGAAACTTCCTCCAGTTTCTGACAATGTGTGACATGCATTATTTTGTTTTTCTGTTTTCAGTCTGTCGTCCGGTCTGTATAATCGGAGGGGGCGGGGGGTGGGGGTGGGGGTGTTAAACGGTTTGGCGGTAATTACCTGTTTTTAACCTGATAATCGGCGAAGGAACACAAATCTGAAAGTTTTCCTTGAAATTTTTGGTTATTTTGGCGAGTTTATTTGTATCAGTCCGGACCTGGGTCTCCCAATGTCTTCCCGGATTTCCTTTTTCATAGAGAGCTGTGCTTACTTAGACTACAGATCAGAAAGTCTTCTGAGAGTCAGATTGGAACCTCCCGTGGTGTAAATGTTCATAGCCCTCACAGTCAGTGCCAGAGACCGTAGACACCATTTATGCTATGGGCTGCAAGTTATCCAAAATGATTTTGTAGAACTTTATGCACAGACCATTCGACAATGAAAGCTTTGTACACATGAAGACTTGAGCACACAGACCTGTAGACTTATATGGGACCCCTGACACTTGAGACTGGGACACATAGGCCTTTGAACAAAAGGTAAGGTAATATCGGCCTTTGGTTATATATGATCTAACACATACACATTTATACGTTTGTATTAACTGAGTTGAAAATGATATCATAATGTCTTAAACCTTACCTAAATGTATTTTTGTCAAATGAAATAAGGGGAAATGTTCACACTCCGCGTTCCTCGTGAGTCAATAACTCTAAAAGAAAAGAAAAACTCTTGAGAAATACATTCATACATACGAACACTGACTGTGAAGGACATACACATACACACGCGCACACACACACACACACACACACACACACACACACACACATATATGTGTGTGTGTGTGTGTGTGTGGATGGGTGTATATATATATATATATGGTTGTGTGGGGGGTGTATGACTACAAGAGAGAGAGAGAGAGAGAGAGAGAGAGAGAGAGAGAGAGAGAGATCCTGGGGGGGAAAGGACCTCTTGGTAGAGATTTGTGAGACAGATTAAAGTTTACGGTTAGTCTGGAAAAGAGATTATGTGTCCGCGGCAGACAAATACGTAGTTGTTTTGTCTGCAACTGGTTCATGTGACCATGGATGTGTGTGCTTTGACTGCGTGTGCATGTGTATGTGTGCGTGCGTGCGTATGTGTGCATGTATGTACGTGTGTGTGTGTGTGTGTGTGTGTGTGTGTGTGTGTGTGTGTGTGTGTTCAAAGCATGGATAAGTGTCACAGTACTTGCATGCGCCTTGCCTGTTTATGTGTGTGCTCATACGTTTTTTTGTTTGTTTTTTTTGTATTCATATTTAGTTGGGGTTTTTCTTATGCCTTTTTCCCTCCCCACCCCCATCCCCCATCCTGACGTTTGCAGAAAGGAAAAAAGTATGTCTTTACTTGGAGGTTAGCGTGCTCGCATGTATACTTTTTTTTTGAGCGAGTGTGTGTGTGTGTGTGTGTGTGTGTGTGTGTGTGTGTGTGTGTTCGTTCTTTTATTTAACGTTTTTTCACTGTCAAGTGATATTAGACGGGGGCGTGTGTGTGTGTGTGTGTGTGTGTGTGTGTGTGTGTGTGTGTGTGTGTGTGTGTGTGTGTGTAGAGGAGGGTGGTAGAGTGGATAAGAGGCTCATCAGCCAGTACAATATCCGTGAGGGTGTGGGATCGAATCCTGCTCTCGCCCTTTCTCCTATATTTGATTGGAAAATAGAACTGAGCGTAGAGTCATTCGGATGAGACGATAAATCCACGTCCCGTATGCATCACGCACCGGTACACTGAAAAAGAAACCATGGCAACGAGAGTGTTGTCCTCTGGCAAAATTCTGTAGACGAAATCCTCTCGAATACATACATACACACACACACACACACACACACACACACACACACACACACACACACACACACACACATACGCGCACGCGCACAAATACACACAGGAAAATGAGATAAAAGGAATATTAAAGATGAAAAACTCTCCAGAAATGACAGTTGGAAACGATAAAACCTCTCTCTCTCTCTCTCTCTCTCTCTCTCTCTCTCTCTCTCTCTCTCTCTCTCTCTCTCTCTCTTTCTCTCTCTCTCTCTTTCTTTCTCTCTCTCTCTCTCTCACACACACACATACACACACACACACGCGCGCGCACACACACACACACACACACACACACACACACACACACACACGTGTGCCCTGTTCCATGTGTGTGTGTGTGTGTGTGTGTTTGTGTGTGTATGTGTGTATGTGTGTGTGTGTGTGTGTGTGTGTGTTGCAGGTTGTCGTTTTATCGTTTTGAAATATCACTTGTGGGAAGTTTTTATCTTTAATCTTTTTTATTTCATTTTCTTGTACCTTAATGATGCCGCAGATATTTCTTAGTGGCGCATGTAGCCCTTGCAATGTCAGCGTTATATATAAATGCGCTTTTTTTTCTTTTCTTTTTTTTTTTGTTTTTATTAATTCTTCTTTTTTTTCTCTTCTTCCTCTCATGATGATGATGATAATCATAGCTTTTCTTTAGTTGCTAAAACGGCTTTTTCATGCATTTAGGTACCGACTGTATTTTTTCTTGATCGAACATTTTCTTTTGTTTTTATATGGACGGCCGCAATAGCCGAATGGCTAAAGCATTGGACTTTCAATCTTAGAGTCCAGGGTTCGAATTTCGGTGGCGCCTGGTGGGTAAAGGGTGGATATTTTTCCGATCTCCTCTGTCAACAAGTGCAGACCTGTTGGTGCCTGAACCCCCTTCGTGTGTATACGCACGCAGAAGATCAAATACGCACGTTAAAGATCCTGTAATCCATGTCAGCGTTCGATGGGTTATGCAAACAAGAACATACCCAGCACGCACACCCCCGAAAACGGAGTACGGCTGCCTACATGGCGGGGTAAATAAACTAAACGGTCATACACGTAAAATGTTAAATGTTACATGTTTGTCTGAGTGTGTATGTATGCGTGCCTGAAATCTGATTGAATGATACAGGAAACGAATGATGAGTGCCCAATGGCACTTCCCAGGTAGGCAGCCTGTTGTATAAATGACCCCGTGTTTGTAAAGCGCTTAGAGCTTAGTCTCCGACCGAGGATAGGCGTTATACAAGTATCCGTATCAATCATTCAATCAATCAAGTGATGAATGAAGCGCCACCAGAAGGGTCTACTTTGTCTAAAGAATTCTAATGGTATGGCAGACTTTCCTCAGTCGATTGTGGCGTTTATTACATGGGAATCATATAGAAATGGGTGTATTTATTGGTGAGTTATTGTCAGCGCATTGTCCTGGAAGCCATGCATTTCACTGTAGAGTTGATGGCTTTGCGATCGGTTGGATTGTAAGTAGTTAGTATTAAGTTCGTGATTTAATAAGGCTACCTCTCTGCACTGGCTTTAAAATGAAGAAGTAACGAAAGAAAGAATGGAGAAAGAAAGAAAAGAAAAGAAGAGAGCAGAGCTGAGAAAGAGAACATAAACGACATGAAAGAAAGAAAGTAAGGAATATAAAAAGTTGTTTTTTTTTAAGTATATCTAAAATCTCCGAATAAAAAAAAAATAGAGACATAGAGAAAGAGAAAAAAGACCGGAAAAGATAAAAATAAGATAAAATCGACATGAACAAGAAAGATATTATTAAAACAACAACAACAATGAGTACCTGAATGAACGGATAATAATCAGTCATTTAATCAGTCATTACTATGTTCTGTACTAGGCAGGAGAAGGTCGGGGAGAATGTGCATTGAATGAAGGGATTATGACAAGATGAAGGCCGGTGGATGATAGATGAATGAATTAATGAATAAAGAGATAGATAAATATAGTGTATGTCCTGCCTTCATAACAGTTATGCATACATGTAAATAATCTGTGTGAAAGCAAACGCTTTGATTTGTCTTCTTCAACAAGACTCGACGCTGTGTGAGTTTAATTCTTTTATTATATTTTGTTTATGATTGTGTGTGTGTGTTGCAGGCCGGAAAAGTTGGGGGAGTGTGTGTCCGTCAAGGGATTATGACAACATGGCGAGAGGGATGAGGAGGTGGCGCCAGCTGTGGTGTCCACTGTTGCTGCTGCTGTCCCTCCATCTTACTTACGTCACTGCCCTCGCCACCTGGTGGTCAGTTGTCGCCCTTCTTTACTCGCCCTGTTTCCGTGTCACACCCTCACCCCCACCCCTACCCCCACCCCCAGCGGGGTTTTTCGGAAGTAAAGTGTTTTGTTGTCATGGCCCAGGTGTGTGTGTGTGTGTGTGTGTGTGTGTGTGTCCCTGCTTCTGATCGTAGGATTGAAGGGGTAAAAAGTGCTTATTTCGTTGATATGTGTATGTGTTCTTCTGTCAAGATGATATATGTATACATTTTGATATCTGTATATATAGATGTATTGATATATTGGCTGTCTCTGTTTCTGTCTACCTCTGTTCGTCTGTCTGTTTTCGTTCGTATCTGTCTTGTGTATTGTGTTGATGTGTTTACACTGTTAGTAATTATGTGAGAAGGGTATTTGTGTGGGTGTGTTTTGTTTTTTTGTTTCGATTTGTATTGGAGTTTTTATTCTCCACTTGTTCGTCTGCATGCTTGATTCTTTGTCTTCTTTTTCGTTTATCTGCCCCTCCCCCCCCCCCTTCTTCCCCCCCTCTCTCTCTCTCTCTCTCTCTCTCTCTCTCAAAGATATATATCATAACTACAGACTGTTTAAAACTGGTTTTCTAAAGATATATATCATAACTACAGACTGTTTAAAACTGGTTTTCAGTGTGAGCAATATTTTGAATATGTGGATAAAAAGTGTTTTAGGGACTGTTTAGTAAAACTACGGCTTGGTTTGCTCCCAATAAATGGATCATTTTTTAGAAGAACATTCAAATGTAATTCAAATTACGCATGTAAACGTTGTAATGTAATCGAAGATGAAAACCATTTTATAAACAATTGTGTCCTTTACAATGACCTGCGGCAAAAACATCTGAACTCTGAAGGTCAATCGTATGTTCACTTGATGAAGAATGGTTCTGTTTACAGTATTCGTAAACTATGCGTTTATATATTTAATGCCCTGAAGATACGATAGGAATTCTGTGACAACAATGATGAAAGTTAGAATTAATTTACAATGCACGAGAAGCACTTTTGTTCTACAGGTTAAGTTAGTACGTATTTTACATTTTGTTGTGGTTGAGTGATCACCATATTGTGTACTTTTGACCTCTTTCTAGGGGCCGGAGGCCTGGAGATTAAAGTTTTGTTCTTGTTCTTGTTCTCTCTCTCTCTCTCTCTCTCTCTCTCTCTGTGTCTCGTGACCTCTGCTTTGACTTGTTGACTGGTAAGTTTTCTATTTTCCGTTGATGATTTTTTTTATATATTCCTTCTTCTTCCCTTCTTTCTTCTTTTCCGCTTCATTCCTCATTGTATTCCCTTCTCTTCTTTCCATCTGTCTTCATTCTTTCATGTCTTTCTTTGTATTGGTTCTCAGTACTTTCATTTTTCCTTACAATTGTGTTTGGGGTGGTCACCTGAATTACAGAGTTAATCTTCGGGTTTGCTGACGGTGTTGATATTTTTTTGTTGTCGCTGCTGCTTCTTACCATTAAGCATTTGATGGCAGTGATGTGCTGTGTTATGTTGGTGTTTGCACAGCTGTTGATATTAGCCATATATACGAGTTACCTGGTTCCCTGGTGTTTATTGTTGGCAATGGTGAATGTGACGTGCTTTGGTTTGCTGAGATTTGCACCTGTGTGATTTGAGACTGATGGCGCCTGTGTCAATTTATATATATATATGTTTTATTATGTCACTTAGTTTTCTATTTGTATATTTTTAGCCATTGTCATGTGAAACTGTGTAGACTTTGTACATATTTTACGACACTTAGTCTTAAATTTGTATATTTTATTGTAAAGCGCGGTGAGCCTCACCTGAGATGGGGGTACTGCACTATATAAGCCTGCATTTTATTATTAATATTATTATTTATCTGATTCGTTTTACAGCAGATCACATTTCTTCTTCTTTTTTTCTCGTTATGTTTTAGAAAAAGAGAGAGGGAAGAACACCTTCACTGTGTCGTTTCCATGGTGTGATGCAGAGTTTGGGGAGTGTTATGATTTCGAGAAGGCAACAAGATTAAGTTATCAAAGAAGGTCAAGTGTATTTTGACTTTGCGCTATCATTCAAACAAACAAGAACGTCCACGTTCTGTGTGATCTGTCTGTCGGTCGCTCTTGGTCACGGGCATGGTATTGGGAGACAAACGTACATGCTCACTGTCAAAGTCGGTCCGACGAAGAATTGTTATCGGTCAAAGATCATTTCCACCACAACTAACACCAGCACTCTCTCTCTCTCTCTCACTCTCTCTCTCTCTCTCTTTCCCAATACCTCTCTCCCTCGCAACCCCCCCCCTCTCTCTCTCTCTCTCTTCCCCAATACCTCTCTCCCTCGCAACCCCCCCCCCCTCTCTCTCTCTCTCTCTCTCTCTCTCTGTACCTTTCCCTGACTTTCTCATCATGTCCGTCTCTCTGTCTCTCACACACTTCCTTTGTCTCTCACTGTCTCTCTGTCCTTCTCTCTTTCTCTGGCTTTGTTGCAGTCTGGCTCTGTCTCCTTCTCTCTTTCTCTCTGTTCGATGTTGTTTCTGTTTTATTGTCCGAGTATGAAAATACTAAGATCGACTTCTATTTCCATTGCAGAAACACACAAAAATAAGACAAGGATTTGTTATCCATGAGTAAAATAATGCATTAGAAGGCAGTTAACTGTGGCTGATTGAATGCAGGTATGTTCTCAAGAGAGCACATGAAATTACTGTACGTGTGTCACTGAGTGGATTGTCGAGTTTCTTTGTATTGTTTCTTTGAATCGTTGACGTGATACTTTGCATATATTTGATTGACACTTATTTGATTGCAGTGTCTAAACTTGTTAGATCACAGAGAGTATTGTAATCTGTTGATGACGTAAACAAAACAGATTGTTTCCCCCTTGTCAAAAGACCTTTTTTAGGCAATGACTCTCGCTCTCGCTCTCTCTGTCGCTCTGTCTCTCTCTCCCTCCTTTTAAATTTATCCCACGTCTCTCTGTCTTGCAAAACGTTGCCACGTTCCTTAAAGCGTTGTTCAGTTATTCCCCTTTTGGAGGGCCAAAGGCATGTTCATAAATAAACCTTCCTGAACCTGCAACTGATCTGAATCTCTTTCTCCACCTTCTGCCCCGAACTCCCCCGCCGCTGCATCCCACACCGTTCCCCACATCCTGACGAAGAGAAAAACAGGGAGAGAAAGAGAGAGGGGGAGAACAGAGGGCAGGGGGGGGAGTGCTGAAAACGGGTATATGCTGCAGCCGCCCTCTCATGCTATTTCACCAACAGCGAAAAGGGAGGGACGGGGAAGAGAACACACGGGGGGGAGGAGGGAGGGGAGTTGGGGGGGGGGGATATATACTTCAGGATCCCACACTGGGCCTCGGTTGATAAACCCGAGATATTTTCCTGTCTCCCACCTTCCACCCGCCTACACCCGGCCTTCTTCACCCACCTACCCCTCCCCCCAGGTGCCTTCAGGTACTCTGTGGCCCCCTCCCCCCTCACACACCTCCCATCCCCCCTCCCCCACGCTCCTGTCTTCACCCGCCATCACCCTCCACTGCCTGGCCCCCCTGGAGCGAACACGAGCGCTTCGTCATAATAATATTTCTGGGCCCCTCTTTTCAAATAATCAAGAAAATGAGGAGAGAAATAGGATCGTAAAAAACAAAAAATCATTCAGATAGACACGAAGTGAGAAGCGGTTGTGTGTGTGTGTGTGTGTGTGTGTGTGTGTGTGTGTGTGTGTGTGTGTGTGTGTGCGCGCGCGTTTGTGCGCACGTCACGTGCATACCCATCCGTTTATATGTGTGGAAGTCTATACGTGCGTGCGTGTGTGTGTATGTGTGTGTATGGGGGGTGAGAGGCGCGTAGCTTCCGTCGTCAGAACTGTGGTATTCTTTGTCAACATTCACCTCTTCAGTATAAGAGCGTTCCGCTTGTAATATTTTGATGATGGTAATTGGGGTGAAACGCTGTTAATGTTGTCTCTTTCGCCGTTCGTATGGAGAGAGTTAACAAAATTTATTCTTCTCTTAACCCTCTTGCATTCAATCCGACCACAGCCAAACATTATGTAGACTTTCTCTGTGACCGTGTTATAAGCGGATGGGTTCATGTGCATAGAACAAAACGTGACAGTCATTTCACAGTGACTGACAGTCATAATCAATGCAGGCTGTCTGGATGTAGAGTAGTATCAGCGCGAATTTGTATTACTGGGAAGCTTTGTTCTTTCTTTCCTTGTTTTTTTAACAGTTGTGGTTTGAACTATATTTCTCTTATCTGTCACAGTAAAAAATTTAAAAAAATTTTAAAAGTCAATTTCTGCTCGAAGGGTTGTTGTGTTTTGTTTGGTTGGTGTATCAGTTTTATTTCTTCCTCATGTTTCATACTGTATTATTTTGCAAGATGCTGCTTTGTAAATTAAAATTCTATTAAAAAAAACAAAAAAAACAAAAAAAAACTACTACTTCAGAAACAAAGAAACACATATACCCACAATGTTCTAGTCTAATTGATGGAAAATGTTGGGTTTTTTTCCTCGGTCATTTCATCGTAAAATTCTATTGCGAAACCAGACGAGCGTGTCAGTTTTCTTAGTTACAGTTCTCACAATGATGTTTTAATCACTCACCCTCCGTTCTCACTTTTTTCCTTATGTCATAGTAAGTTGTTGTGTATGTCTGTTTATTTGGAATCAATAGGAACTGCGTTTGTTTGTTTCTGGTATTTTGTTCTGTGTCTGTATACCATTTACCATATGAATTATCAAAACAAATGTAGAGAGAAAAAGAAAACATGGAGATCTTGCTAAATGAAGATCACTAGTGCACGTCGTAAATAATCAGTTTGAAAATGGAGTCACTTTAGCTGGACGAAATAATACATAGCTTTACTATCTTGTTTACAGTTACTAAGTACAGCAGTCTAGCGGGTAACTCTTTTCGTGAATGCTGTTGTTAAAGGACAGTGCTGAAGAGGTAGTGTTCTTTTTTCGGCCTCAGTACAGAAAAAAAAAGTCCTTACCCTGTTTCCCTCCATTATTTTCTTTGATGTTGATGGAATAGTTGGCGAGATGTGAATCATAACCGCATCTTTTTATCTGCCCGCGGATTTATACTGCCCCTATTTTTTCAACGTGTACCCATAATCCAAGCATTTCCTCTTGCTTAAATATTTATTGTGATCGTGTTTCTTTTTCTTCTTTTTTTTTCCTTGAGATATATTTTCCATTTGGGCTGTCCATATGTCTGTCTGTGTGTATGTTCCCCTGGCTCTTCTTCTTTTTACCCTCCCGATCATTTTCTCTCTCTCCCCCACCCCCTCTCTCTCTTTCTCTGTCTCTCTCTCTCTCTCTGTCTCTGTCTCTCTCTCTCTCTCTCTATTTATCTAATTATGTTTTTGTTCGTGTGTGCGTGTATGTGTTGTCTGTGCGTGCGTGCTTGCGTGCGTTTGTATATATGTATATATATATATATATATATATATATATATATATATATATACATATATATATATATATATATATATGTATATATATATATATATGTGTGTGTGTGTGTGTGTGTGTGTGTGTGTGTGTGTGTGTGTGTGTTTTCACCTAAAAGGCTCTGGTATTCCTGATGATTAATGGTTGGCGTAGCGTTGTTGCAGTTAGACATCGTACTGTGGTGCTGGAGCAAAAAATCGATGTGCAGATTTTCTGTGTCGTCGATCGTTCTTTTACGTGTATATTATTCGGTGTGTTGACATGGTTTGACGGTTTATGAAACATTCAACGTTTTGTGAGATCTGTATTTTTGGAAACACGTTGGCACCTGCCACCACAGAGGGGGGGTTAAAAAAAAACGGTAAAGAGGTTTTGCCTGTCGATCACGGGTATGTATCGTTGGGAGTTATTTTGGTTTCGGGAAACATCATCATAACACGACAGAGGGGTATGATGGGGAAGTGTACCGTAGGCAGGTGGTGATACCGATAATTCCTTTGCTTTCCGCCCGTTCCCCTTGGCTGGGTCCTGGCCTGAGCTGTTATCACAGTAAACACGCGCGCAGAACAGGTAACAAGCGCATGGCAATTTTAAGCCTATAAGATGCGCGCGCAGTGCTTTATGTAAAAGAAGCAGCGGTTTGGTGGGTAGTTTGGGCGGTGTGTCAGAAGGGTAAGGTTTTGAGTGAAATCAGTTTTCGTACATTGTGTAGTCTAGTCAAGTCAAGTAGACTTTATTATCTTCAAAGCGAATTCCACATTTGGTCGTCTTGCTCATGTTCACAATACAAACATAAAATATGCATTTTAAAGACACGTCTGTGCTTCCATAATTTTCATTTCCATTTGCACAACATATTCAACCAAAACTATGATGTTGATAAAGAAATACAAGCTGTCAAGCTGTAAAACAACACAACATAGATTAAGCAAATGAAGTAGAAAAACAAAAAATTATAATATCATTATTACAGTAACTAAATGAACATCTCAACTTAAAGTTCAAAATCAGCGTAAAAAACATAAATTCTACAGTAACGTCAACGAAATCCCCCTCGTCCTTCATACCTCTGTCCTTCTCTCTCTGTCTCTCCCTTCTCCACCACCCCCATTTTTACCAGTATTTTCTTAGTTCAGTCCATTATTGCATCTATTTGGATTGTTAGTTATCATTTACTTTCGGAATGAAGATGGCTACATCCCAAGGTTCTCAAGAAATTGTCTCACTGGTGTTTGTTTCTGACTTCATACGTCGCTGTCTCTCTCTCTCTCTCTCTCTCTCTCTCTCTCTCTCTCTCTCTCTCTCTCTCTCTCTCTCTCTCTCTTTCTGTTTTTTTTCTTTCTTTTTGTCTGTCTATCCATTATTTCTTGTTAGATGTTTAATCTGTAAACCAGATATGAGTGTTCTTATGATTTTGTGTGTGTGTGTGTGTGTGTGTGTGTGTGTGTGTGTGTGTGTGTGTGTGTGTGTGAGGGAGGAGGTAACTAAATTGACGAAGAGAATACTTAGTTTAATTGAAAGCTTCCTGTTTCCACTCCCACCCACCCACCCATAAAAAAATATGGCAAACATTATTGGAGTGCGTAGTGGCCTAAATGTAATTTGGTTGAAACTTCCTAAAATGTTCACAGCATGACGATGAAAGTCTGGGTTCCAGACCCTTCAGTGCTTAGCCGACAGTTCAGAACGAGAGAGAGAGAGAGAGAGAGAGAGAGAGAGAGAGAGAGAGAGAGAGGAGGGGGACTGACGAAATAGAGTCAAAGAGAGAGAGAGAGAGAGAGAGTGTGTGTGTGTTAGCACTGGGGTATAACGCACGCTAGGTAACAGCTTAAAAAAGAAGTTTCGGTAACACAAGCTACCTGTACAAAAAAAGAAAAGAAAAGAAAAGTGTGTCAGACAGAGAGACTGTGAGTGCCGGGAGCAGGTGTAAGAGACAAGCGACTTTCCCGGAGCAGCAGACTGCAGAAGAAAGAAAGGAAGCCACGAGAGAAGAGAGAGTTCTGGCTGTTGTCAGACTATGAAGTTCGGAACGGATCATTCGTTTCTTATGCATAAGGGAGAGAGGGGAGGGAAGGGAGGAGGGGAGGGTCTTCTGCGGCTGCCTCGGTGCTTCAGGAACTTTCTGTGAAATGTCAAGGGCTTAAAGGGTGGAGCTGATATCCGTGACCAGACCACATGTCCTGTTTTCTTAGGCAAGAGGCATGCGTGGCAGGGGTAGGTAGTGTTTTGGCCACTCCTTGTTTGGCGTGGAAGAGTTTAGCTGGAGATGGTCTTGCAGTATGTCGGGCAAGACATGAAATGTTTTTTCACGAGTTGCTGTGCATGTGCTGGTAACAGTTTTCTGTGGCATACCGCAGATAAATGGCATACGTATAGTTTATAAACAGTTGATGAATGGTTGGAAAAAAAGAAAAGAAAAAAAGAGTGGCACGGCATTGCAGCAGCGCGCTCTCCCCAAAGAGAGCAGCCCGGACGTTTCACACAGAGAAATCTTGTCGTGACAAAGAGTACGATGCAGTGCAATGTGTGCTTTACATTATTGTGGATTGTAATTGTTTTACTGGGTAACGAAAGTGGAGTCATTGAGTGGTTTCTGGCGGGTGGATTACGAGACTCATGGTAGCTTTTACTGTAGTCCTGACGTCGCATCGTGTTCTCAAGCGCCAGAGAGTCCATTATGGTAAACTGTATGTGACAACATGCGTTTTCAGTGTCGGGTTGGAATATAAGATATTTTGACACACAAGGGCAGACTATTAGACACGGCGCAAGTGAATTCCTACAGGTCCACAGACAGAGGGTATGTCTTCCTATGGTTGAAATCAGAAACTCACTTTCTTTACCAGTTGAACAGAAAGGACAATCACCCCAAAGTGTCTTCACTTCACCTCTCGCCTACTGTCATTGATTGCATCTGTGCAAGTGCTTGATTACAGCGCACACGCTTATTTATAGCGCTCCTTTCCTTTTCTTTTGAGGTGTAAAGTCCTGCACCTTGTATAAATCAAAAGCGCGGCTTCGGCAAACAAATGTGGACAGCCTTTCAAAATATACAAGACCTACCGGCTATGCATAGACTTTCGGTAACCTAAGTATAGACAGTGGTACAAAATGCAAGAGATGTTGGTGGAGTCCTGTCCCTGCTGGATAGTGCGAGGCCCTCCCATCTGGTAGGCGTTACAGATCTGTTCGGTGTAAGACAGTGTAGTACGGAGGAAGTCTGGTCTTCTCGGATCTGCCGAACTGGCATGTGTCTTGAGGGGTGTGGCTGTATTGCTACAAAATGTCTTCGCCAGTGCACGTGCCTGAATGAATGTGGAAGGGAACGGAGCATCTTTTTTTCTGAGTTATTATTTTCCCCATGCAATATGCTATTGAAATCTGACAGTCAGTTAAGCTTTTTTTTTCCCATTATAATCTCATTTCTACAGAGTGAAGCACTTTTTTTTATATTAAATCCGTGCTCATTTTATCCAAATAAACAGTTATTTAATTATTGTTTTAATTGGCTCATTTATTCTTTCT
Organism: Babylonia areolata; assembly: GCF_041734735.1. NCBI lineage: Eukaryota > Metazoa > Mollusca > Gastropoda > Neogastropoda > Buccinidae > Babylonia > Babylonia areolata. The sequence continues at coordinate 1,468,904 of NC_134883.1, read as the reverse complement.
TTCTTTTGTTAATTCGTTCGCTCAGTTGTCCAAGCGAACGTGTGTTCGTTCAGACGGTATACACGCGATTTTATTAAGTTTGCTGATATTTCTCCCTCATATATCATAGCTGTGCAAAACAACAACAAACAGCTATATCATAGCTGTGCAAAACAACAACAAACAGCTATATCATAGCTGTGCAAAACAACAACAAACAGCTATATCATAGCTGTGCAAAACAACAACAAACAGCTATATCATACCTGTGCAAAACAACAACAAACAGCTATATCATACCTGTGCAAAACAACAGCAAACAGCTAAATCACAGCTGTGCAAAACAACAGTTTCAGTTTCAGTAGCTCAAGGAGGCGTCACTGCGTTCGGACAAATCCATATACGCTACACCACATCTGCCAAGCAGATGCCTGACCAGCAGCGTAACCCAACGCGCTTAGAAAAACAACAGCAAACAGCTATATCATAGCTGTGCAAAACAACAGCAAACAGCTATATCATAGCTTGCAACAGCTATATCAACAACAAACAGCTATATCATAGCTGTGCAAAACAACAGCAAACAGCTATATCATAGCTGTGCAAAACAACAGCAAACAGCTACATTATAGCTGTGCAAAACAACAACAACCAGCTATATCATAGCTGTGCAAAACAACAGCAAACAGCTACATTATAGCTGTGCAAAATAACAACAACCAGCTATATCATAGCTGTGCAAAACAACAACAACCAGTTATATCATAGCTGTGCAAAACAACAGCAATCAGCTACATCATAGCTGTGCAAAACAACAACAAACAGCTATATCATAGCTGTGCAAAACAACAACAACCAGCTACCACAACAACAGCAACAACAACAAACAGCGGACATTATTTGAAAAACTCGGGCATCAAAGATACGTTTATGACGCAATACTTTCACATACGAAACAGGTAAGGAGCCACAAAGCAATACTATCATAACAAAACAATTCGGGCACTTGTCATGTCCCGTTTGTCAAAGTGTGCGTTCTGAAAGATTCGCCGTCGTTTTGATTTGTGTGATCCAGAACGCGGCTGCAACCACTTCGTAGGTTTGAAATTAGATTGTCTTTGAAGACAGTATCTCCGTGCCAAGACTACCTCTTCCTGGTCTGGCCGAAGATGAAATGCTCTCAGATTTTTTACATCCGTGTTCAACTTACAATTGCCCTTTTTACTTGCATCCATGTTTGAAGGTGTGGGGCTGTGACGGGCAGAAAAACAGAAGGAAGAACAGGTCATCATTGTATGGCATTATCTTTTTAGCATTACTTTTTTTTCTTTTGACATCTCTCTCTCTCTCTCTCTCTCTCTCTCTCTCTCTCTCTCTCTCTCTCTCTCTCTCTCTCTCTCTCTCTCTCTCTCGTTGTAATGTGATCGAAGATGAAAACCATTTTATAAACAATTGTGTCCTTTACAATAACCTGCGGCAAAAACATCTGAACTCTTAAGGTCAATCGTATGTTCACTTGATGAAGAATGGTTCTGTTTATTCGTAAACTCTGCATTTATATATTTAATGCCCTGAAGATACGACAGGAATTCTGTGACAACAATGATGAAAGTTAGAATTAATGTACTATGCACGAGAAGCACGTTTGTTCTACAGGTTAAGTTAGTACTATTTTACATTTTGTTGTGGCTGAGTGATCACCATATTGTGTACTTTTGACCTCTTTCTAAGGGCCAGAGGCCTGGAGATTAAAGTTTTGTTCTTGTTCTCTCTCTCTCTCTCTCTCTCTCTCTCTCTATATATATATATATATATATATATATATATATATATATATATATATATATACAACACTTATACACACAATAATTATATATAAATAATTATATATACATATACCCAGATATATATATACAACACTTATACACAATAATTATATAAAAATAATTATATATACATATACCCATATATATATATATATATATATATATATATACAACACTTATACACACACATATATATATCCTGTTTTGCCTATCAAAGTACATTTTCTTCTAATTGGTGCACACCGGACAGTTTTCTTGCCCCATGTAATTGAAGGGGGACAACCCAGACCACAACTCAGGAATGGTGAACAGGAAGGTATGGGGGCAGGGCGGGAGAATTAAAAATCGGCTCGTTCTGGGCTCGAACGACCTTGGATATTTTCACTTGGCCGTGGTGTGTGTGTGTATGAGCATGCGCACGTGCACGTATGTGGGTGTGTATTTCAGTGTGCGCGCGCGTCCGTGGCTGTGTGTGTGTGTGTTAGCGAGCGAGGAGAAAGGTCACTGAAAGCGCTACGCATGCATTCAAAGCAAAAAGCTCACAGGCTGATAGATGACCCTCCACCACTACATCAACGATGAAAAGAAGAGAGAAAAAAAACCCACACCAAAAAGTAGTGTTGAGATCATCAAGTCCATTCTCCGGCCACCCACACCGCTGCCTCTCATCACACTCCACCACTCATTAGGCCCTGTTCCGTGCCAGTGGAAACCTTGCAACATAACTTTGGAAAAGAGGAGATAAACACCGGTGGGGGGGGCTTGAGGGGTGGGGGTGGACGGCTGGGGGGTAAGGGCAGAGATGCGATGAGTTTTGCGGAGCGATTTAATCGAATCAAAACCTAATGGAGCAAGCGCATGTGGCGCATCTGGGGAGCACGTGGTGGTGCAGCGGTGGGTCGTCTGGCGCGTGTGTGTATGCGTGTGTGTTTAGGTTGTGTGTGTGTGTGTGTGTGTGTGTGTGTGTGTGTGTGTGTGTGTGTGTGAGTGTGTGTGTGTGTCTGTGTGTGTGTGTGTGTGTGTTTAGGTTGTGTGTGTGTGTGTGTGTGTGTGTGTGTGTGTGTGTGTGTGTCTGTGTGTGTGCGTGTGTGTGTGTGTCTGTGTGTGTGTGTGTGTGTGTGTGTGTGTGTGTGAGGGTGGTGGGGAATTCAGCTACGGGTAATTTTGTGAAGGAATGATGTGGATGTCGAGCGCGCATGATATGCTTTGTATTCCTTTTTTTTTATTAAAAGTTTGTGCGAACGATTATTTATTTGTATAGAATTGAAAGCGTAAGCGCGAATGTGCACGCGTGTGTGTGAGTGAGTGTGTGTGTGCGCGCGCGCGCACACGCACATGCGCGTATGTGTTTCCCAAATGTCACATCTGCAACTCAATTATGTGATTAATGAATACGCTTTCTTATCAGTTCCCTTTCCAGTGATAGATATAGAACTTCAACTTCCCAAAATGAGTCTTTCTCTTCATCCTCTCTCTTTTTCTTTGAATCAGTAAATCACACACACACACACACACACACACACACACACACACACACACACACACACACACACACACACACACGCACGCACGCACGCACGCACACTCGACACCTCTCACACACTTAGAGAGAATGAGAGTGTCTCAGAGAGGCAGAACAGTTTACACCAGCATCCACTTCCTTCCCGCTCATTTCCTTTACCACTGTGAAACGACGATAACAGACAGACAGCAGTGATCTAAAGAGGTTATTCCTGATTGGTTAAAGCCTGATAACACCATTACTTCCATTTCCGGTTCCGGTCATCTTAGTTCCCAATTGCACGAGGTGCCTTCATTTTCCTAATTATTTCAAATTCTGGCACTGCCACATGGCACACACAGTTTATCAAAGGTAGTGGAATGACACAGCAGTGTCTCTTCCGATCTGTTTGTCATCCTTGGCAGATTTATTCTTCTTATTATGGGCTTACTTGCAATGTGTTAGCAGTATTTCAGATTGATTATTCAGAGAGAACTGTATGAGGTGAAATTCTTTTGATATTTATGACTTTCGTTTGCATTTCTTTTCAGATCGATGGATTATTAAAATTTAAAAAAAAGGTTGAGTGTTTTAGTTTTGTGTTATTGCTAATGATTTTGTTATTGTTGTCAGAAAATTAATGTATAGCAGACACATAATACAATGTCCGTAATCATGCTTTAATTTCTTACTGTATTTATTGCACCGAATACTGGCTTTGCTGGAAAGGAATTACCGTGAGCCGCAATTTACTGTGGGGTCTTGATTCTTTTATCGATATGTTTCGCTGGCACATTTACTGATAAGGTATCACACATTTAGCCGAGTTTAGGATGTACGTTTACTAGGAAGGTATTATACATTCAGAACACAGTTAAGAGTAGTCACCAAATTACGTTACTTGTCAAATTTTGTAACCAGACATGTTTTGATTTCAGAACACAGTTAAAGATCAGTCACCAAATCACGTTGCTTGTCAAATTCTGAAATCAGACTCAGTTTGCTAGACTGCTAAGGATAACGAGACAAAGCAAGTAGTTTATAATTATAGCAGTTGCATCTTTAAGTCACTGACCATTCTTTGTAGTAGAACTGCCCCTGCTTTTCCTTGCCTGAAATGCCGCGCCATCCAGCGTACAGTGACATAGGTAAAGTAAGCGGAAGAACCAGAATGCCTTCTCCTTGGTTTTGCTGGAACCACGTCCTTACAGTCAAGGCAGGATAACCAAATGATGATGACAGAAGTGCACGTTCAGATCTCTGTTGGTGTTTCCTTCTCATGTGGATGCGTAATGGAAGAGGATCAAGACGTAGTTCCTCCAGTCACCTGAACCAGTGCACTGCAGGTTGATGGCTTGTTTGTTGTTGTTTTAGAGAGGTTCGGTATAAAACAAGTGATTGCTTTTTATCCTGCAGAGGGCTCAGTGGGCTTGCTATCTTCGCTGAGCTGTACAGAAAAAGGGACAGTTCATCCTCAGGTTGTATAGTAAAACTTACGGAATTGCCTCCTGTTCTGAAAAAAAGGGGGAAAGAAATCTGACTAAGTATATATGTTTATACTTCCCTTGTCTGCCCGCTTTCACTTCTTCCCCTTGATTTTCAGTTCAGCAGTAGTTAATCTGAGAGTAAATAGCCACTGCTGATGACTGTCAGTCCATTAAAAAAAAAACAACCAAACAAACAAACAAAAAAAACAACAACAAACAAACCTAGAACAGCAGCTATTTTCTCCACTCCATTATCTGACAAGGTAATGATCACAGAAATAATTCAGCAGCCAGTGCAGACACTCTGGGTGCCATCGTTTATTTTTCCACTTTTACTCTGGTCGACACCCGTCTGGTGCTTTCATAATGCTAGCAGATAGATAGCTGAGCCATGCACTGCCAAAATATTAACAAGAAACATATTTTCGAGCACAGCTTATGAAGAAAAAAAACGCCACGAAAATGTTACATCCAGACAACCCAAGAGGTTAGGTTTACAAACGCAGAGAAAAATCGAGGCATAGAAAAGAACCAAAAAAGAGAAGGATATAATTATCATATCGAGATAATCTGTAGCGGCTGGGCGTAAAACCTCGGAGAAGATTCGCCGCTTCCAGGAATAAAGGGAGAAATACCGCGAACTGGTAGGGGCTGACTGTCTGGCGGTAGCCCAATGCAAAAATACCTTCACAGATTTGACACCGGCTGTATCTGCAGTGGAAATCGGCATTTCCAGCAGTCTGCGTTTTTATAACGTACCAAAGCCACAACTGTTTATGTAATAATGATAATGATGATGATGGTTATTATCATGGTGATGAGTAATGATACACTTATTAAGCGTATTCAATACATCTCAAAGCACTTAACAATGTCAGTCAAACCACGCAAGAACACACACACAGAGACACACAGACAGACACAGACAGACAGACAGACAGACACACACACACACACACACACACACACACACACACACACACACACACACACACACACACACACACACACACACACACACACACACACACTTAAAGAAGTATTGTGATGATGATGATTGATACTATAATTATTATTATTATCATCACAGAAAACGGCGCGAAAAGCCTTGTGAAGGCAAGATACACAGTTTTAACCAGCACGGACCAACTAGATATGATCATGTCCTTCCAAAATATGGAAAAAAAAGAAAAACTGATGGTGCTAATCGGGCCGAGGACCACGTGTTCATTATCTATCCGTCAGTTTGTTTGTCTGCCTGTCTCTCCGTCCATCTCTCTCCGTATATGTCTGTGTGCCTGTCTGTCTGACTCTTTGTCTGTCTGTCTGTCTCCCTCTTGCTTGTCTCCCTCTTGCTTGGGGTTGAAAAGCACCGTCAGTTCCTAAATCGAATCGGTTTATAATATCTCATCTCCAGTTGACTCTTGATTCAGTGTGTTCGGATGAATGAAAACACCACCACCACCACCACCAACAACAACATTACAGTTGACACTGAAATGAGAAAGATCTGCGGATGTAGATTTACGGAAGTTCCCTTTTTGAAATGTAAGCAAAATTATCTTGATTTATATTCGCCATCAGTCTTGTCTTTTCATTTTCAATTTTCATTATTTATTTATTCTTTTATGGTGGTGGGTGAGGTGTTGTGTGTGTGCGTGTGGGTGTGTTCGTGCGCGCACGCATGCGCTCGTGTGTGTGTGTGTGTGTGCGCGCGCGCGCTCGTGTGTGTGTGTGTGTGTGTGTCTGTGCGCGCGCGCTCGTGTGTGTGTGTGTGTGTGTGTGTGCAGGGTGTTAAGAGCCTAGGACGGACAGTATCATGTTTGTCACGCACATACTGACACCATAAGTGATGTAGTAAGACTCTGAGAGAGAGAGGCTTATGTGGAAACTGTCCCTCAGATCAACAAAACACTACAGCCTGTGAATCATTAGCAATAAAGATTATATGAATGGGCCCCACACACACATACCTCATCCAGACACCAGAATGGAAACAACGTTGGCTGCCTGACTGTGAATGAGGGTGGAGATTGGCCGGGAAAGAACGAGAGAAACTGTTTAAGTTAAACTTCAGAATTCCGTAAGTATCATTAAAAAAAGTACCCAGATTGATAATAGCGAGAATGCACTAACTTTATTACGTAGGTAATTCCGTAGATATCATTAAAAGGCAGATTTGATAATAACGAGAATGCACTTATTTCATTAAGTAGGTCCAAATTTGACATTCAGAAAATGGTACAGCACACACACACACACACACACACACACACACACACACACACACGCGCGCGCGCGCGCGAGAGAGAGAGAGAGAGAGAGAGAGAGAGAGAGAGAGAGAGAGAGAGAGAAGCTAAAGCCGAAACTAAAACTTCGTGTTCTATTGAAATGAAGCAAAACTGTCCTCCTCGAGTAAACTGGAAGGGGTAGCGCTTGGAACACGACACCGGCTAAATTTTGAGAAAGGTCAGAGCAAGCAAACTGACTTCCTTCCACAGCTGACAGTGATGCGATGGGCTGCCAAGATGGCTACCCCCAGATCGACACGGATAAAGACAACCGAAAATGAAAATAAAAAGAAGAAAAAGGAAAGGAAAGAAATGGGATATGAAGACAGAGAGAGAGAGAGTGTGTGTGTGTGTGTGAGAGAGTATTTTGCAGTAATCCTCCATACTCCAATAGGAGTGAAAGGATAATTAAAACTTGAAACTTGTGTGTGTGTGTGTGTGTGTGTGTGTGTGTGTGTGTGTGTGTGTGTGTGTGTGTGTGTGTGCTGGTGTTTGAGAGTGGTTATGGTACGTTACTATGCTTCCTTCATATGTGTGACATTTATTAACCTAAAGTGGTAAAGAAACGGGACCCTGTCTATCTATCTATCTATCTATCTGTCTGTCTGTCTGTCTGTCTGTCTGTCTGTCTGTCTGATTGATAGATGTCTGTCTGCCTTGTGATGAATCGATCAGTGTATGGACTGATGGAAACGGTTGTCTGTCTGTGTGAATTGGTATATTCGTTATGTTTATGATATATACATGTCCATTGACCAAATTTCTGTGTGACGTGCATTGTTTACGGTGTTTTGTGTTGCTGTTTTTTCGTGTGTATCAGTTCAGTATTGGTGTGTTCATTGATTTAGTTGAGTATCTTTGTTATTTTTGGTTTATTTGTTGTCGTTTTTATTCATTCATTTATCGTGTTAAATCAGTTGATATTTTGACGTGGTTTCCAACTTGTAACTCTTTTAGCTCGTCAACGAAGGCATGAAATTGCTCAGGAAACATTCTGTAGCACAACGTTAATGATACAAGTCCAGCTACTACTACCACTACAACTGCTGCTGCTGCTGCTACTACACAGCAAGAGTGATGATAACAGCAACAACTACTACTACCACCACAGGTACTACAAGAAGAAGAACAACAACAACAACAACAAACAACAACAACAACTTCTACTACTACTACTACTACTACCACTACTACCACTACTACTACGGCGACGATGATGATGACGACAAAGAGAACGACGATAGCACCACCAATCGGAAAACATTCAACACTGTATGTTGCTGTATAACAAAATAATAAATTTAACTGTTTACGTTAGCACTGTTGAATTTCAGAGTCTGTTTATCTCACTTAAACACACAGACACACAGTTTCAAGCGCACACAGACACACGAACGCACACAGACAGACAGACATGCTCATACACACACACACTACTGCCACCGCCATCATCACCGCTGTCACCTACAACAGTAACATCCGAACAACGAAAACAACTAAGTGCCAACACACACACGCTTGACGAAGTAGAACTCTTTCCTTCCGGCAGATTTGAAGTGGAAAGGTATGGGCAGATTCCTAAGCTTATTTGGCAGCGCCTTCAAACACACACGACAAGAAAGGTTTAAGAGAACGGTCGTTCCATTGCGTTCTCCATGTTTCTTCCTGTGGAATTTAAAGTGTTTCTCGTCCCCACTCTCACTCTCCCCCCTCCCCCCACCATCTCCCCCAGCTCACATCAGAGTGATTTGGTGTGCACATCGTCCAAGAGTCCTTTCCTGATCCCTGGCTCTCTCTCTCTGTGTCTGTCTGTCTCTCTGTCTCTGTCTCTCTCTGTGTCTCTCTGTCTCTGTCTCTCTCTGTCTCTCTGTCTCTGTCTGTCTCTCCCTCTCTCTCTCATATTGTGTAGAACGGTGTTTAGTGCTGCTGACAAGATGAAGCCTGCTTCGAGACGAGGTAATCAGTGATGTACTTTGGAGCTAGACACTCTTCAACGTCTTCAGATGCCTTCATGAACCACAGCCATCATATCACGTGCATTCGTGTGTACGAGTGGGTGTATTATTGTCTTCATTTAGGTCGCCACGCTCCATTCGTGGTGAGAAGTAGGTTCAGGTTTTTATCTCTTAGTAAATTATGACATGGGTTATGGAATTTGTATTGTGCGTATTTGATCTTATGTAGGAGGCTGAAGTATTAGCAGGTCTGCTATGCTGCCCGGAAGGGAGCCTAGCGCTCTTAACTATTCATCTGTTGCGCCCTTCGCTTCTCAGCACTGTGGGAGAATCCCCATGAAGTGTCGTACCAAGCTGGTTCCCTATCCTCTCTCTTTCTTTCCCCCCACACACACACACACACACACACACACACACACACACACACACACACACACACACACACACACACACACACACACACACACACACACACACACACACACACACACACACACACTTTACCTTTACACAGCCACACCCGAGCTCACCAGATGCAGTGCTTGAAGGAGAACAGACGTTCTGTTGTGAGAACAGGCAGAAGTTGTTTTTTATTTTGCTTTTTTCCTTTTGTTTCTTGTTTTGCTTTGTTGTTCTGTTTGTTTGTTTGTTTGTTTTAGTCTTTCCGCGACTTTCACATTTATTTCATTATAAAGGAATTTATATGATGCTTTTCTGTATATCAATTTTAGCTTCTGTGCCTATTTATGTGCCATTGCATTCGGTTTGTATGTACAGGTGTTGCATCTGCTAAACGCTTTCTTGTATGTGGCCGAGTTTTTTTGCTCTTTTTCTGCTTTTGTTTATCAATCTGTTTGCTGCTATGACTTTGCATAGTTCTTGCTTTACTGTCATATTATGTTTGGAGCAAAAAAGGAAATTAAGACACGGAGGCCATTATTTTGGTTAGAATTATCTCCTCGAAAACAGGAAAGTTCCAGTTTGAACTAACTGTGATTGTGCCAAGAGTCTGTCTGGGTTGGATTCCTTTTTTTGATTGTTTGTTTGTTTTTGTTGTTTTTTGTTTGTTTGGGGTTTTTTTTGGCAACCGTTTAACTCTGTCTTCGAGTAACTGACTGAATGTCGGTCTTTTCGAAAAGCAACTAAACGAGGACTCATAGGCAACATATGAGATGAACGCTGTTCCTGTTGCTGCATATTCCGGAAGTTATTTCACGAGTCTGCAACTTGTGATACAGAATCGCAAGCATCGTTTCAGCATCATCATCGTCCTTATCACTACCATCATGAATACCATCTACCCAGGCCAGTTCAGTAAGATCAGTTAAGGCATATAGTTGCCGCCGTGCTACAACAAATATTTCCATGTTAGCCTGTTTTTTGCCTGGGTCTACAAACCCGTTTCTCTGTTCTTCTTCCACTGCTGCAGCTGCTACTGTAACTGCTGCTGGTGGTAATATGAAAGAGGGTACATGGAGCTCAATGTATTCTCTTTCATCGTCGTCATCATCATCATGGTTTATATTCGCGAACGAAGATTTGAGAAGGGGGCTGTCCACGTCTGCAGCAGGCTCGTTGGTGGCTGATGAGGCCACCTCGGGACAGCAGGTCCGACAGCAGGTAATATATAATCAAAATACTTATGATCACTTTGGAGCATAATATCCTATAGATACAGGCCATACGGAAACCCTCACCATACGTGAATGATGTAGGACACGAAGATTCAGTCGGGACGGTGGTGGTTGGGATGGTTATGACGAAGATGATGATGACGACGTCGACGAGTATGATGGTAAAAGTGATCGCAAGGTACTTTGCCACGGAGGTGGTGGGGAGGAGTGGAGTGGGTTATAAGGAAAGGACAGTGTCTCCTGAGACACTGGGACAGTTGTGGAGTCTGATTTGTATTTTTTCCTCGTTCGGGAGCCAGGTGCAGATAACAATAATCATACATATCACTTCCATTATTTCAAAAAAAATTATTAGCTTGCTGAGACGTATAATAAAAATTAGAATAAAAAATAGGGGAAAGAAAAAAAAATTGGAGGACGATATAACCCCATGAAAGAAAGCATTTAGTGGCCATATTTCAATTTCCTCAACGGGGGAATGGAAAAAAAAGAGAGAGAGAGATGATAGTCGTGTCCGACTGTTGTAACTGCTGTCCTGAATATCTGGACTATAATCTAATAAAAGTGGAGAGTGTCTTGACCAAGTTACATCACCACTCTTTCGAAAAAAAGAAGCAAAAGGACAGTCGGCGTTGGGATGGTCCCCAAAGGCCAACTGGCTCCCAGGGTTGCAGCACCAAGAGCCAGTGCAGAATTGACTCCCAGTCTGGGAGTCATACTCTTGGCCTCTACAAAAAGCATTCATCATTCAGCTTTCACTTTGATGCTGGTCCACCTATCACACACACACACACACACACAGACACACGCACACACACACACCTATATATGTATTACATATATGTGCGTGCATATATATATATATATATATGCAGTCAACCAGGGTGGGGGTGTTAAAATAATGATTCAAGGGAATGTCGGCCCCTAACTTGCAGAGGCCCCTGCAACAACCAAGCAAACCGCCCAAACTACCTGTGGGGTGGACGATGATGCACGAGATATCCAATACCCAGATGTGACACGACTAGAGTCCACCACCCCCTTACCCCTCCTTCCCTCCAGGCCCATCCCCTGCCTTCCCTCTACCCTGCCTGCTGGTTGAATGGGGTGTGCCGGTGTGGTATGCTGACAGTGGCTGTCACGGCTACTGGGCCCTGACGAGATGTTCAAGCCGCGAAACCAGTGTCACCATCATGGACATACCCAGCACAACACAAAGCCAAGGATATTGCCCTTATTATTCAGCTCACAGAGAGAGAGAAGCGGAGTCGGTGTCATTTCAGTTAGTGGGTACAACCCGTGAAGAGTGTGTTGGGAAGGGGTATACGTGTGTGGGGTGGATGGGTATGCGTGTATATGTGTTTGTGTGTGCGTTTTTGTGAACGTGTGTTTGCGTGTGTGTGTGTGTGTGTGTGTGTGTGTGTGTGTGTGTGTGTGTGTGTGTGTGTGTGTGTGTGTGAGAGAGAGAGAGAGAGAGAGAGAGAGAGAGAGTAGGAACAGAGAATTGTCTTCTTTCTTTCTGCGTATTGTTTTGTTATGTTTGTTTTGTTTTTCTTCGTTTTGTTTTTCTCTCGCTCTTTCATATCCCCCTTCTTTCATTCATTCTTTATTTATTCATTTCTTTTCATTGTTTGACTTTTTCTGTAGAAGTTCGTTCTTTAGTTTATCGTCTTTTCACTGTGATGTTAGACGAGGGTTGGGGGAAAAATCAAGGGAAGAAAAAGAAATGACCGTGTACGCATGCGAGTATGTCAATGTGTGTATGCGTGCGTGAGTGCGTGTGTGCTCATGTGTGCGCGGGCGCATGTGTGTGTATCTGCGTTACATATAGAAAATGATTGATTGACGTTGTTGTTGTTTTTTTAAAATAAAGCATAACAAGTCAACTTCTTTATAATGCGGAAAAACTAACAAATGTAACAGCGAACCAACTGGACTATTCAACAAGGATTTGAAAAAAGTCATACATTAGCAATGGATTGCTGAAGATTGTCAGCACTGGAGCTGATTTCAGGTAAGGGATGTGAGACTTGAACATATCATGGCAAATTAGTATTTGATCGGCTGTTATGTAAGTACCACAGATGCAAGAAACATTACCGAAGTACTTGGTCTTAAAACAATTCATTTTCCATCTGCAGATCAAAGAAATGATGTAGAAGATATAGAAGGTGGTTTTTTTTGTTTTTGTTTTTTTTTTATTATAACACAAAATCCTCACGATCACATTCCGTCACTATAACCGTCTTGTCTAAAAAAACAAACAACAACAACAAAACAACAACAACAACAAAAACTGCCCGTGTGATTTAGGCTGATGTATTCTTCATTTACAGAGGAAGTGGGGGTTGGGTGGCTGTGTCATACACAGATATACAATTGCAGGGTCTTCCTATTACAGCGTCAGTCGTCAGTAGCAATCTCACGAGATTCGAAATCTGGTTGGGATAATTTTATATCACCCATGTATGCACATAAATAGCAGACTAGGCAGATGCAGAAGAATTCCTGTCTGAGAAATTACAGGCAGAAGCTGGCTTTATATTTCAGCTTTTCGCTTCCTCGCAAGTTGGAAATGGTTTACGACAGCTTTGTGTAATATGGCTGAAACATACCAATAAAATCCAAGTTGATACCCACAACGTTCCTTCATTGGGAATACGGATCCTTCCAAAATTAGCGTGCGTGTGTGCGCGCGCGCACGTGTGTGTGAAGTGTGTTTGTGTGTTCATGCGTGCGTGCGTTTGGGTTAATGTCACTCTCTCTACAGCCTCAGAAAAAAAGCGTTAATATAAGAGACGTCTACACAACACCGCGAGTAACCTAAACCTTTTCACACGATGCTGACAAGCGGAATAAGCGCTGACACGAGGGCTCACGAGGGCACCTACGTATTACACTCTCTCTTCATGTACCCCTTCCTCCCTCCCAACTTCTCCAGTCCCTCTCCTTTTATCTCTCCGCCGAAAGGCACAACGCACATGCATACTAATAACCCCCGTCCTGTTATTTGCAATAGAAAAGACCGTTAGCACCGAGACAGGCCCATGCTGGTGTCAGTGTATGATTACGCTCAGCTTGCATTCCCACTTCTCTGCCGATGTTCACGTGCCACAGGGTCGGCTCACCAGTTAGTCAGTGGTTAGCTTGTATACAACGCACTTACTGGACGAGCAAACTTGTCTCACTACCAAAGTACTGGAGCGGAGATTACGCGATAGAGGTACTGAGACAAGTGTGTGTGTGTGTGTGTGTGTGTGTGTGTGTGTGTGCATGCTTGGATGTTTCATATTTACTGTGGATGTTTTATTTCGGAAATCTCAAGACCAGTTTCAGTTATTTTGGTTAGGACCATTAGATCGCTAATATAAATGCTATTGAAAAAAAAAGAATAAATAAAAATGTTGACCTAACTATTTCAGTTTCTTTCTCCAAAACCGTAAGGTTGACTTTGAGGCAACACAACACACAGACGCAGCACAGATATTTTGAAAATAAGGCCTCCTGACTGTCCTTGACTCAAGGTCAAGGTCATAGAATATTATATCCGATATTTTTGGACAGATTTTGGCGATGCTTGTGCAAGAGAGTATGAAACTTTAAAGTTTATTGACATATGACTGATCGTTTGATCAGCACCATAAGTTAGAAAAAGCATTTCAACTGTCCTTTTTCTCTCTCAGCAATGAGGATATAATGCAATGTTTCAAGGACTGTGTTTATTTCTCTGAATTTACCAACAACCACTGACATTTATCAATGGATTATGATTTTAGATGCAACGCACGTTTCTTAACATAGTTACAAATTATTATAACGAATGGTGCCGTCTGTTATACTACCTTGATAACGAATCTTAGCTAAATCTTAGACGTAATTCGGAGGAGTTTGTACTGATAGGTGTATAGACTAAAAAAAAAAAGTCTGTAGAAGCAAGCGATCATTTTGAGCAAGGTTGGAAGACCTGTTACAAAGATAAATTCATGTTTTTATTGTGTGCCTTCTGTCAGACATTATTTGACTAACAATGATAAGTTGATACGACGATGCACGGTTTATGAAGAAAATTCCTACCGTGTTACAGTTGTTGTTTCTGTGTGTGTGTGTTGGGGGGGGGGTTGTTTTAAAAACTGAATGAATCTTTATGAAACGTGAATTACTTGCAGACAACAATGAGATGTCTTCTGTTTAGCCTTTCCATATTCGTTCATGAGTGCCATGTATTAGGGTCAAAGTGACACTGTCCATGTAATCTTGCATTTAGTTCCAATTCACTGGGATAGGCAAATGTATCACACTGCATTTACTATATAGAGGAAAGAAAAATAAGCACGGTTTGATCATCTTATATGGGAGAAAAGAACAATAAGCACGGTTTGAGCATCTTATTCCCATATAACCTGTTCCTGGCTGCCCTTCACCCATCACCACAGTACTAAGGCCATGTGTTTAAATGAGATAGGATGTAAATCATCGTAATTTTACTCAAGTAAGGTTATCGTGCATGATGGACGTTTAAGTTGATCAACGAAGATGACATTTAGTTTTTCTACCGAGTAATACGTTTGTAAAAATGGAAATGTGGGAGCATGATTACACTTCCCTTCTGGCCTCAGCACCTTCATTCTCCCCCCTCTTTCTCTCTCCCTCTCTCTCTCTCTCTCCCCCCCCCCCTCTTTCTCTCTCTCTCTCTCCTGACACATCCCTTCTGGTCTCAGCGCCTTCATTCTCCCCTCTCTTTCTCTCTCTCTCTCTCTCTCTCTCTCTCTCTCTCTCTCTCTACCTCTCTCTCTCTCTCTCCCTTGGAGACGAATGAATGGGGAAAAAAGGCTCAGTACCTCCATGCCACATGGACTTTTTAAGCTAATGACAAAGTACCAAAGTGTTGCTTATCCCTTAGTAGTTTATTCTGCTTCAATTATATTTTTCCTTTCTGTTCCATTTTATCTGTTTTGCACCAGTTTTGTTCTGATTTGTACCTGCAATGTTACTAGAGTTCTACAGCCAATGACAAACATTTCGGTGTTCAGTTCTCTGTGTGTGTGTGTGTGTGTGTGTGTGTGTGTGATGACTTCTTTCTCATTCTCTCTGGCATCACACAGCATTCACAAAAAGGACAAAGCACAAACAAGCAAACACGCCAGATGTTTTGCACGGCATCAGGGGAAGGGAAAGGACCGTTAGCACTAAGACAGGCCTGCAGGGGATGTCAGCGTACTATTACACAATGCTAGCTGTGCTGGCATTCCCGCTCCGTTGTTCACGTGCCAGTGTGTCAGCTCACATGAAGAGCACGTGGTGAGGAGTGTGCAACATGAATGAGGAGGCGTCTGCTTGTTCTGCCTGTTGGTACACATGTTCTTTGAAATCAACAACTGTGATCCTGCATTGATTCTGTTAGTATATGTTCTCGTATGGAAAATAGATACTGGGTGCTTATATGTGTACATACACATGAAGATGTATCCCTGCAATATGAGTTTTTTTCCTGTGTTAGGCTGGTGAATCTGTGTGGAAAAACAAAAGTACCAATAACTCTTTCCTGATTTTCTATTTTGCCACAAATTACGCAGACAAAAACTAGTCATATATACATCCCTTGGTCGTTACCTCTGGACGTGACATACTTCAGGTATACGTGTGTGTGTCAGTACAACTCATCCTGTTTCTCCTACCTCTTCCACATCTGTCTCTCTTTCGAGCTGGCTTTCTTCCAATACGCGCATAGGTTATCTAAATATCAATCACGCATTAAATAAATTGAATGATATATCATTGATCTTAGAAAATTCCGGAAATCCTTTTCATTTGTTTTGTTTCTCAGAATCACGTTTTATCTGATCGCATATGTGACTCTGATGTAACTATCCCAGGTTATAAGATACTCCGCCTTGATCCAAAAGCTTCAAAAGAAACAGGTCTGTTAGTGTATTACAGTTAAGCAATCACATTAAAGCGAAAAATGAGTTTATGTGTGTGTGTGTGTGTGTGTGTGTGTGTGTGTGTGTGTGTGTGTGTGTGTGTGTGTTCATAATTTTTTTCTTTTCTTCTCTTCTTCTTCTTCCTTTTGTGGAATGGCTGTGAATGGTGAAATAATGGTGTATTTTGATTGTGTTTTGATTTTTCTTCTTCTTCTTCTTCTTCTTGTGCTCAGTTTCGCTTTTTTAGCTTTATTCCCTCTTTAGGGCGAGGGCTGGATGTAAAAAAAAGCATGTTACTTGCTTATCTATTACCCTCGATAAAAAGATTTTGTCTTTGTCTTCGTCTTTGTCCACGTGTGTGTCAGTACAACTCATCCTGTTTCTCTTACCTCTTTTCCATCTCTTTCGAGCTCTCTTTCTTCTATTCTTTCACAGTTTCTGCCACACCCACATCTGTCGTTCCCAAGCCCTTTACTCTGTTGACGATGGAGGTGAACAGCAGTTGTAAGCCTCCCAGCGGTGCCAGCATGGTATCCATCGCCAGCGTTCCTGTCTCCCACCCACCCCCACCTCACTCCCCTCGATCCCAGTACCCTATTTCCCTCCCGACCCCCGTACCGTTGTTAACACGTCCATGTGTCAGACCCCATTTAAGCAGGGTAGGGAGAGCAATACACTGACAACTGCCTGGAGAGAATGGGTGTCATTGAATCCTGGAGTATGTGTGTGCTTCCTGTGTCAATCAAACTTTATTACTGTGTATGCGTGTGTGCGTGCCTCTCTCTCTCTCTCTCTCTCTCTCTCTGTCTCTCTCTCTGTATGTGTGTGTGTGTGTGTGTGTGTGTGTGTGTGTGTGTTTCCCCACAGCTGATCACTTGAACACCAATGTTTGTGAGTTGTTGTGAGGTTCAGTATTCCCCCAAACAGTTTTATATATTAACTCTCTGTATATATTACTCCACTCGGCCCCTGTCTTGATCTCAGCCTCTCTCTGTGTCTCCCTCTCTTTCTCTCTGTCTGTCTCCTCTCTGTCTGTCTGTCTCTCTCTCACTCTCTGTCTCTCAGTACCTTGCAGATGTCTTCCTTACGTCGGCCCCAGCATCGTTCAGCAAGTACACAGGACACAGCACAAGTACACAGGACACAGCACAAGTACATAGGACACAGCACAAGTACACAGGACACAGCACAAGTACACAGGACACAGCACAAGCAAGAAAACACACCAAATGCTTTGCATGGCATCAAGGGAAGGGAAGGGACGGACCGTTTGCACTAAGACAGGCTTGCAGGGGATGTCAGCTACTGTTGCACGCAACTAGTATTCCCACCCTGCTGTTCCGTTGTTCACGTGCCAGTGTGTCAGCTCACATAAAGAGCACTTTGTGAGCAGTGTGCAGCATGAATGAGGAAGCATCTGCTCTCCAGGTAGGTTCATGAGGTTCATGGCATTCACACTCAGCTGTTGTGATGAACATGCACATGTAATATTCCTTTGCAAGAAAGGTGAATATTACTCATTTGAACAGTTGTGTCCCTTTCCAAATGTATTGGTTACACACACCAGCGTATCACTACAAGATATATCTGTACACTGTTCGACACCACAAAAGGATAGCGAACACAATATGTAAAAGCATACCATTTTTGTTCCCGTAAATCATTTTGCAGTTCACTTTGTCCTCACTGCAACGTACACCAAAAGACAGCAGCACGGTCCACATCAAGGGACAATTGGATCTGAAGAGCAAAGGCCAGCCTCGTCAAACTCAATTGGGTCTGCAGAGCAAAGGCCAATCTTGTCAAACTCACTTTCATCCATTTTCCTCAAATTTTGTTATCAGTAATTTTGTATGTAAACAAGTGTAAACACATGAGGTTAATGCAGTTTTGTAGTGATATGTCAGTGAAAGTCTTTATGGCACAGGTATATATATATATATATATATATATATATATATATATATATATATATATATATATATATTAGTGCGAATATACATCATTGCAAGATAGGTGCACTTGGGCAATGACGAGGTACAGGACATTCGTTTTAGGACGTGTTTTGTATTTACATTTCCATACAACCCAGTCCTGCTCTATTCCCCTTTCTCCCAGTCTTCCTGTCATGGTCTCTGTCTCTCTTTGTTTTAACTTTCTTTCACTTCTTCTGTCTGCTTCTCTCTCTCTCTCTCTCTCTCTGTCTGTCTGTCTGTCTGTCTGTGTCTCTCTCTTTCTGTCTGTCTCACACTCTCTCTCCCCCTCTCTCTTACCCCCTCTTTCTCTTCTATCCCTGAACTATCATTCCCAAACCATTCACCCTGTATTAAGTCTCTCGGGGTGCTAGCATGGTACCCTGGCCAGCATTCCTGTCCCCCACCACCTTCCCCTGCCCGCCCTGACTCCATTCAAGCCCAGCACCGTCCCTGCTGTGGTTCACACGCCCTGTGTCAGGCCCCATTTCGCCATGGACTTGTGGGAGACAATGGGTGTTACTGAATGTTGGGGAATATGTGTACTCCTTCTGTCATTGAAGTTACAAAAGGAGAGTTTGTGTATGTGTGTGTGTTTGTGCATGCATACTTTCGTGTATGTGTGCGCGCGCGCGCGCGTGTGTGTGTGTGTGTGTGTGTGTGTGTGTGCTCACAACGTTTGTGTGTTTCGATCAGCTCCTGAGCTAGAAAACATGTTTGTTTTTTTCAAATGTCTTTGTCTTTTTCTTCTTTTTTTTCTTCTATTCTCCTCTGATCTCTTCCCCCCACCCATGACCCATCTGTCACTGTCTCTGTCACACACAAACACACACACACAGACACACACAGACACAGACACACACACACACACACACACACACACACACACACACACAGACAGACACACACACACACACACACACACACACACATTCTCTCTCTCTCTCTCTCTCTCTCTCTCTCTCTCTCTTTGTGTCTCTCTCATTCCCACTCTTTCTCTCTGGCATCACACAGCATTCACAAAAAGGACACAGCACAAACAAGCAAACACGCCAGATGTTTTGCACGGCATCAAGGGAAGGGAAAGGACCGTTAGCACTAAGACAGGCCTGCAGGGGATGTCAGCGTACTATTACACAATGCTAGCTGTGCTGGCATTCCCGCTCCGTTGTTCACGTGCCAGTGTGTCAGCTCACATGAAGAGCACGTGGTGAGGAGTGAGCAACATGAATGAGGATGCTTCCCTGTTTTCTTCCAAGCAAATTTATTCTTTTTTTTTACGAGCACTCGGAAAAGAAATATGGATACTGGATACAAGGATAATTTTGTCCTCACTCTTGTTTTTGGGTGTTGTTAAAGTACACCTGGGTATCCCAGCAAGACTGTCATCATACCATGTGGCTCCCACACATGAGGATAGTGAATGTAGAAAAACTCCGAATCAAACGTTGAACTTATTGTGAATATTCCGATGGTTTCACACAATCTTCCTCAGCACAAATGGTAGAGGAAAGTTTGGGGTTGGTTAGGCTGTCAGTGACCTGTAGTGAATCTGTTGTACTATCAATGCGTTTTAGTGACTGTGAATTATATTGTCCCCAATTAAAGTGAATCTATTGCACGGTCAATGCCTTTTAGTGCCTGTGAATTATATTGTCCCCAATTAAAGTGAATATTGCACGATCAATGGGTTTTAGTGCCTGTGAATTATATTGTCCCCAATTAAAGTGAATATTGCACGATCAATGGGTTTTAGTGTCTGTGAATTATATTGTCCCCAATTAAAGTGAATATTGCACGATCAATGGGTTTTAGTGTCTGTGAATTATATTGTCCCAAATTAAAGTGAATATTGCACGATCAATGGGTTTTAGTGTCTGTGAATTATATTGTCCCCAATTAAAGTGAATATTGCACGATCAATGGGTTTTAGTGTCTGTGAATTATATTGTCCCCAATTAATTTCAGTAAGTTGGAATGTATGCAGCCATTTGTGAATATTACACAGCATTGATCACCATATAGCATTCCGATAATCAAACTTGTCAGTGCAACATTTTATTGGCACGCGCTCATACGTAGTGGTAATCACTGATGCAGTGTTGAAAGGATGAGGTGCGTGGCGGGGATGGAAAGCGTTGATTTAGGGATGTATCTGTATAGAGACATCATTGTGTTAAATAAGCCTGCCTTTTTTGTACCTACATGTCAACACAACCCACCTTCCATTTCTGTCTCTCCCTTCTGCACACACACACACACACACACACACACACACACACACACACACACATTCCCTCACTCCCTCATCCCATAACTCCTCTCCCGCCTCTTCAGTTCTGTAGTTCGCACTTCCTGGTGTCAGACTATTTAGCCCGAGTAAAACAAACCAACAACATCCTGAAGAGAATTGATGTCAGCGAATGCTGCAGTGTATCTCTGCCTCGTTTGTCATATTGATTAAAGTCGCGCGAGCGCGCGCGCGTGTGTGTGTGTGTGTGTTTGTGTGTGTGCGCGCACGTGTGTGCGCGCACGTGTGTGTGTGTGTGTGTGTGTGTGTGTTTGTGCGTGCCCCTTGAGATGCAGTTTTCCTGAGTTAGATAAGAAAGGTTTGATGATCATGATTCTTGAAAGAAAGACTGCTGTGAAACTTGTTAGCCCAGAGTCACAGGCAACCCAAGCTATTCGCCCTGTTGACAACCGAGATGTGTCTGAAAGGGTTCCAGAGGTAGCAACATGGTGCCCCATCACAGATCTTGTCCGACGAGATGTGTCTGAAAGGGTTCCACAGGTAGCAACATGGTGCCCCATCACAGATCTTGTCCCACGAGATGTGTCTGAAAGGGTTCCACAGGTAGCAACATGGTGCCCCATCAGAGATCTTGTTCCACGAGATGTGTCTGAAAGGGTTCCACAGGTAGCAACATGGTGCCCCATCACAGATCTTGTTCCACGAGATGTGTCTGAAAGGGTTCCACAGGTAGCAACATGGTGCCCCATCACAGATCTTGTCCGACGAGATGTGTCTGAAAGGGTTCCACAGGTAGCAACATGGTGCCCCGTCACAGATCTTGTCCATGCTCTTTGACCCATCCATCACCAGCGGGCCGGCCCCTTCACTCCTGCATCCCTCCCACGCACGGTTCCCCATCTCGAGTTGGCTCCCTGTCCACGATGACCAGGATGTGTGACAGGACAGTAATCGAAAGTTCTCCCCCCTCCCCCTCCCCACACCCCCCGCTCCCCCTGCCGGATGTTCGTACGTCCTGTGTTAAGTTGTTTTTTTGTTATTTATTTATTTATTTATTTATTTATTTATTCAACTGTTTATTTGTATATTCGTTTATTTTAGTTCCACTGGATCGAAATATGTTATGACAATGGGGTTTCCTTCAACTTCTTCATTTCTGCCCCTTCTCGTGTGTGGTGTGTGTGTGTGTGTGGTGTGTGTGTGTGTGTGTGTGTGTGTGTGTGTGTGTGTGTGTGTGTGTGTGTGTGTGTGTGTGTGTGTGTGATGGAGAGAGAGATAGGTTGGGTGGACTGATCCAATGACTGTGGTATTTCCAGCTGAACACAATAAAACTGGCAGAAAGAAACTGATTTAATTTGTATAGAAAAAAATCCGTTGGTATTGTCACTAAACAAAGACGGGCGCAATAGCCGAGTGGTTAAAGCGTTGGACCTGTCAATCTGAGGGTCCCGGGTTCGAATCACGGTGACGGCGCCTGGCGGGTAAAGGGTGGAGATTTTTACGATCTCCCAGGTCAACATATGTGCAGGCCTGCTAGTGCCTGAACCCCCTTCGTGTGTATATGCAAGCAGAAGATCAAATACGCACGTTAAAGATCCTGTTATCCATGTCAGCGTTCGGTGGGTTATGGAAACAAGAAACATACCCAGCATGCACACCCCCGAAAACGGAGTATGGCTGCCTACATGGCGGGGTAAAAACGGTCATACACGTAAAAGCCCACTCGTGTGCATACGAGTGAACGCAGAAGAAGAAGTCACTAAACAAAGCATGAATCTGGCACATTTTCGGGCGAAATTTTCAATCGACGATCTTACAATTAGGCATTGTCTGTGTTGTGTCAGGGGCGTCAGTGTCGTTTTCGTCAGTACGTGTGTGCGCTTGTGCTTTTCAGCGTAAAACCATGTATGTTGTGTGTCTGCATATGAGTATTCAGCAAACCCCCACACCCCACAAACTCACACTCCCACCCCATCTCTCCTTGACAACAACAACAACAACAACCACAACCACAACAACAACAACAAAAAAAACAAAAAAACAAAAAAAGAAGAAAAAAAATTGCAGAGACTTGTTAGCCCAGGATCACAGGTAACCCAAGCTGTTTCACCTTGTTGACAAGCGAGAAGAGCAGCAGTCTTGAGACTCCCAGGGGTGCCGGCATGGTACTCATCACCTACGTTCTCTTTCTCCATCCCCCCCCCACCCCTCCTCATCCCTATCCCCACCCCCCCCCCCCCCCCCCCCCAGCCCCCTCCCCCCATCCCCTGCCTGCCGTTGTTCACACGTCTTGGTGTCAGAGCCCATTTAGCCAGATGGTAGTGGGCTGAAGGAAGGGCGGGGGGGAGGGGGGGTGTTCTCGTTCCCGTCCCTTTTGTAGTCTCTGTGTGTTCCCCTGTGTCACGGTGTGGAGACGTATCGTATCGGTGCCTGGGATCGTTTCTGTGTGTGTGTGTGTTTCCTTTTTCCTCCGTGTGTTGTCCTGTTTAAGGAAAAAAAAACCAAAAAAAACCCCGTATGATTTGTGTCGTATATGTTTTCGTCCATATCATGCTTGCACATTATGTAGTTATAGGCATATCCGTGCATTTAGTGCTGCATGTGAAAGTATTTATCTTGAAAAGAAGAAAAACAAAAGAAAGAAAGAAAAAGAAGAAGAAGAAAGACTGCAGAGAAACGTTTTAACCCAAGACTGTTCGGGATTGTGTGTGTGTGTGTGTGTGTGTGTGTGTGTGCGTGTGTGTGTGTGTGTGTGTGTGTGTGTGTGTGTGTGTGTGTGTGTGTGTGTGTGTGTGTGTGTGTGTGTGTGTGTGTGTGTGTGTGTGTGTGTGTGTGTGTGTGTGTGTGTGTGTGTGTGTGTGTGTGTGTGTGTATGTGCGAGCGCGCGTTTGGGAGAGAGAGAGAAAGAGGGAGGGAGGGAGGGGAAAAACGACAGAGAGTTATGTGTTTATGTTCTCGGACAAAGCAAGACTAGATAAAATTTAAGAACAACCGACAAGTTTCTCTTAATATGGAAAATGTAGGTTACCCAATGATTACAAATAAACACATGCAAGGAGCAGTCGCTAATTTGTGGGGAACATGTCAAACACTTGGTATGCATTGGAGTGATCAGCCTGGGTCCACAAGCCTGATTAACTCACTCAGCACGGCCAGTCCTCTCTTCTCCTCTACACAGACCCCTCGGATGTCCAGTGGGTGTCTGACTGACCCAACCTTTAGCTTTCGTCGTCAGAATTGTGGTATTCTTTGTCAACATTCACCTCTTCAGTATAAGAGCCTTCCGCTTGCAATATTTTGATGATGGTAACTGGGGTGAAACGCTGTTGACGTCGTCTCTTTCGCTGTTCGTATGGAGAGAGTTAAAGTCCGAGGAATATCGTTTTCTTTCCAGTCCAGTAACCGCGCCTCCCTCCTGGGGAGGACCTAGACGGAAGCTGAGCACTCAGTGGAGTTGTTGAACTTTTGAACTTGCAGAAAAGACTGAGCTGGAACTGACGCAGTTGGTGAGATGTATTGAAACAAACTTCTCCGGAGATAGATTCAGTTCTCGTTTCAAAGTTGGTTTTGTGCTTTTAGTAAGTGGAAAATGTACATTCCGATTATTTTTATTTGTTTTTTACGTGGTAATTTTATGAATACAATACATAATGACAAAATGATGTGAAAGGAAAATGTACATTCGGATTATTTGTATTTATTTTTACGTGGTAATTTTATGAATACAATACATAATGACAAAATGATGTGAAAGTTAGGAGGCATGAATATACAACGCTAATACAAATTAGAAAACAGTTTAAGGTCGGTTACCGTTAAAACTTTAGTACCGCAGATTAGAACACATAATTGTTTTTATAGATAGACTGAAAGGTCAATGTAAAATCTGGTACCTTAAACAGTTAACATAATAAATAAGAATACATATGTAAATTGCTACGTCATGCTGTATTGCAAGTGAACAGGGGAAACAACTTTTTGATTCCACACGACATGAAGTGTTTGAGAGACGAAAGAAATGTATGGCTTTCAAGAGGGGTCAAACTGACATGGTTCCAAGAACTTATGCCAACTATTCACAGTTTGTATGACAGTCAGTGGTGTTCGACTGACCATCAGAACAGCAGAGGAGGCAAGTGCTGTCCCGACAACCTGGGCTACAATTTGATTATAGTGGAGAGTGTTTTGACCAATTTACATCCCCACTGTCTGCCAAGAGATCTTTGGAACAGTCGGCGTTGGGATGGTCCCCAAAAGGCCAACTCACCCCACTGCTGCAGCACTACTACTGTGTAATCTTGCCTCATCGTTTTAGATTCACATGCCTTCACAAAAATTAAGCTGTGTATAAATGCTCTCACTTTGCTTATGTCCATCTCTGATAAGCCAAGCACTGAGGCTAATTGTTAACTGAAAAACACAAACCCTCTGCAGCGAAGGGCAAGGACCTTTGCAGTATCACAAACGAATCACAACATTAGCAGTTAGATATCTAAAGGTGTGAAACATATGCTTTGAAATAAAAAAAATTCTGAATAATCAAAAAAGCCATCCTGTTCTTCCATGCACATTGAAAACACGTTAAACATCAAAGAAAAACTTATATTTAGACCTTTTTTTATATGTCACAAATCAAGAAGCCCATTTGTCCGAGATTTTTAACACTCCCTCATTTTGACTATGATCATAAGAACTGCAAGCTTTTGAAAATTACACACAGAGTACAGGAGAGGAAAGTAAGCTAATACTGGGAAGAAGGAGGGAAATGAACACATGACATCAGTGCTGCAGAGAGTGAGGGGTAGCGCTGGGTGTGATGCGCGGCAGGTAGACACGAACAGAATCTTGTAGAAGTTGTAGACGTTGCGCAGTGGCAGAGGGTACGTGCATAGCAACCATTGGAAACATGTGTGTGTGGGAGGTGGGTGAGTAGGTGGGAGGATGACGCCTTCTGTCTTCATGAGAATCCCCTTCTCTCACGTACCACTGTTTCTGCCCCACCCCCACCCCCTACTCCCCGCATCCCCCCCGCCCTCCCCCTCCCCCATCCCTTCCTCCTTTGCTGTTCTCTGTCGTTCAGTCTGTTTCTGTGCGTTATGTGTCTGCTTTTGACTGTTTCTGTTCTCTCTCTCTCTCTCTCTCTCTCTCTCTCTCTCTCTCTCTCTCTCTCTTTCTCTCTCTCTCTGTCTGTCTGTCTGTCTGTCTGTCTGTCTGTCTCTGTTCTCTCTCTCTCTCTCTCTCTCTCTCTCTCTCTCTCTCTCTCTCTCTCTCTCTGTCGTTCAGTCTGTTTCTATGCGTTTTGTGTCTGCTTTTGACTGTTTCTGTTCTCTCTCTCTCTCTCTCTCTCTCTCTCTCTCTCTCTCTCTCTCTCTCTCTCTGTCTGTCTGTCTCTCTCTGTTCTCTCTCTCTCTCTCTCTCTGTCTCTGTCTCTCTCTCCGTCCTGAACCCACACACTACCATCTCCCTCCTTGCTCCCTACCCTTCATCGCTCACTCTCTCTTTCTTCTCATTCGTTCTCTCCCATCGTCTCTATCTATCTGTGTGTTTGTCTGTCTACCCACCCCCTCTCTCTCTTTCTTCACAATCCGTACCCCTCTCCCTCCCTCCCACCCTCCACCCCCGCTTCCTTCCACCCAGGTACGCATCCCACAATAGCATACGTAACCCAAGACCTTTTGCACCGTGTTGTCAAACAAAGCAAGCCCAGGTACAAAATGCCGGAGGGATGCCAGTGTAGCGTTGCCGGTCCCTTCGCCCATGTTGGCTCACATTTAGCTCGCGGTTAGTACTGCAGGGACCAGACTGCCGGGGGCGGGGAGGGGAGGGGGGCGGGGAGGGAGGGGAAATGGGGGACGACTTATGCTTCCTGGGGAACTGCACACGTCCAGCTTGTATTGGGTTGTAATGCCGTAACTTGGGTAAGGTAATGTTTTCTCTCAGCAGACAGAATCGGATTGTGTTTTATTTTCCGGCAACCCCAACCCGTTCGGTGAGGCCATTCAGTGCTTTCGGATAAAGCTTAGTGATAAACGTACATACTGGGATTAAATCCTTAAAGAGTGCTGAGTACCGTACAATAGCAATTCAGTGCTGCTGAGAGAGTATGACAACAACAACAACAATATCAACAACGAAAATATCCTTCAAAATCAGTAGATTATCGGATACATTTTTCTCTAGATACAGCAACAGCAGCTACAAAACAAAATTTAGCCATGAATATTATTAGTAAAGCATTGCTTCCTCTTTGAAGTGAAAATTTGTTCCACTTTAAAACTCGGAAACTGATTAATGTCACAGGAGCGGAATTTTGGCATGGTGGTAACCCACCCGCGAAGTGGGATGCATGAAAATCTGAGCGCACGGGATTATATCTCATATTCGACAGTATTTTCTCCCCCTTGTCCAGAAATTTGGATGAGACGACTAACTGAAGTTTTGTGTGTAGCGTAGCCTCAGCGCATGTTAAAGAACCCACGGCAACAAAAGGGTTGGTTGTCCCGTGCAAAATTGTTCTGTAGAGAATACCAGTTTGATAGGAAAACAAATACACTTACAGGCAGAAGAAAATAATAACTTTTTTTCCCTTTAAGACCCATACGGTATCATAATTATTATATATCGACTTCTAATATTGAATCAGTTGTAAAATAGACAGTCTTTTCGGATTTTTAGAAATACTTACACACATTTACCTATCAAAATGAAATGGTTTATTTCTATAAGATAAAAAGGCTGTAGGAGATATTTCACACACTTACCAGTGCTTCTAAGTATAAAATTTTCTATGTTTTTCCAAAGTATTTTCACAGTTGAGCATTCATACAAAAAAATGTTCAACAAAATGATTCAATGCAAAACTAAAAGAAATACAGAAATATCTAAAAGTAGAACTAGGTACCTACATAGACCTACATCTTTGTGCACTTTGGGAAAGGAAATTTGCTTTTCTTTCAATCATAGTACCTGGATTTCACCCAGAAAAGCAACAAAAGAAGTACGCTCACATGATTTACAGTGGAAAATAAATCATGATAATTATATACCCAACAAACATTATTCTAAAAAAAAATTTTAAACGAAAGTAGCAATCTCAGACAATTGTGACTACTGTACTGGTAAAATTGATTGTATTGAACATTTCTTGTATGAATAATCAACTGTGAAAATACTTTGGAAAAATATAGAAAATTTTACACTTGGAAGTATTGGTAAGTGTGTGCAGACAGACATGTACACGCAAAAACGCACGCACACACGCACGCACGCACGCTTGCTCTCTTTCTCTCTTTCACTCACACACACACACACACACACACACACACACACACACACACACACACACACACACACACACACACACACACACACACACACACACACAAGGAGAGAGGTGGATACACTAACACAGTGACTCATGGTGCTTATGTGTGACTAAATCATTTCTTACATGTGGACCGCAACAACTGGAAACGTAATATTCGTCTTCCCCAACGTAGATCTAGGAATTCATCAGAGGGCAGCAGTGTTACCTATGTAAAATGATTTGTTAGAACATGATTTACCAGACTGTTTCAGTAACGTCCAGTGCGACACAGTATGCCGATGACACGGCAGCAGGGCTGCATCGTTCAGAAACGGTTTGGGAAGTATACTCAAAGTCGAAACATTTATCAGTCAAAAACTGACAACTTTGAGTTCCTATTTAAAACGAAATGGATTACATTTTCTGTATAAAAAACAAGAATAATGGAATGATCCGAATTGATAGATATTCATAGACTCTTCCTGAAACCACTTAAAATAGTAAAATATTCTTGTTTTTATCTTGTTCAAATTCACAGTATATTCCAAGAAAAGCTAACAAAATCCGAATTTATTTTCAAATAGCCAGTATCACTGGTGTCAGAACATACCTCCAATACATATCTCCAGGCCTCTCGTTAGGAGCACATTAACTTTGGTCAAGAGAAACTCTTTTTTTTTCCAATGCCCAGTATAGTATTTCAAAAAGCTTCAAAGCTTAAAAAGCAAAAGCTATTAATTGGCATTCGGTGTCCCTGTTCTTACGTCCAGTGAGTAGGCCCACAGAGAAGCTGGAATGTGACCATTTAGGCGATTGCAGAAAACTGGCTTGTCCAAATATGTCATCAGAGCTTCTCCCGGTAGTACTTGTAGAATGCAGTAATTCATATCATTAACCGTGTAATATAAACACAAGATGAACATGTGTTCATAAAGTTTCATGGAGATTCATCCACACGGAAAGAGAGACCGCAAGCAGAGACGGATAGACGGATACTTGAAGAGAAAGAACTTGTAATAAAGCTTGCAAAAGTGCACCGAGTCTAGTCTCTTACCATTGCACGACGAAAACTAGCGGCCATGTGCGCAACAGTTTTCATTGAGTGCTTGGCTCCGAAGTCGTGACACGCGCTTTCGAACGTTATTACAAACCGAAACGATACCCAACATAAGCAGCTGTAAATGATATCAGTTGTATTCTGTAAGGAAGGAAAGTATGACAGGCGTATATATATGATATGGACAGCATGTGTGCCAATACCAAGGGTTACATACTACAGTGCAGAGCAGCTGCAACAATACCCAGCAAGATGTAGCAACAATAAAGGCGGGGATTGGCTCGCCAGACGATGGCAGAAACCATGACCTGTCTGGCACTCCGCATGTTGCGCTCTCTGTCCCAGGACCCTCCTTCACAGTGGAAGACAAACGTAAAGAATGGGAACTTTTGATCTGCACTACCGATCTGTTTGTCCTTACCCAAACTACCGAATTCTACTATCTGTACTGAGATGAAAGCAAACTTATTGCTTCCGCTGATTTTAAACCAAATAAAATAGAATAAACAAGTCCTTCTAAAAAGAACATAAAGAACCGATGGTTTAAACTGACTCGAGTTTCAAGATTCGCTAACTGCATTTTCCAAAGACAAAACGAGCATAATGCCAGTCCTGATGAACAGCACAGATAATGTCAGACTCTCAGAGGGTGCAAGGAATCCGCGATTGCAGCTGTATTTTGGGAGACAGTTTCAGGTTCACATTATCCCTGTGCGTGTCACAGAGAGCGGGAATTCCGTATGCGCTGCACCACAGCTGTCAGAAACGCAGAGAAATGAATGGTTAGGCTTAAGTAGGTTACTCAACACTCAATCAAATGATCAGGTTACTGATTAGCTTAAACTGTTGTTGTGGCTGTGTGTATTTTAACGTTTTTGTTTGTGTGTGTGTGTGTGTGTGTGTGTGTGTGTGTGTGTGTGTGTGTGGTTTTCATTTCTTTGTGTTCATCCATTGAGAAGGCTACAATTTCCACACAGCTTAAATAATTCCCCCTTTCACTGTCTTTCCCGGTTTTTGTTATCTATAAATTATCTGTCGGTCTATATGTAATATATCCACCTCTCTCTCTCTCTCTCTCTCTCTCTCTCTCTATATATATATATATATATATATATATAAAAGATTATGTCTGCCTATCTGTCTGTATGTCTACCCATCTACCTATCTCTTTCTTTCTATGTCTAGTGTTTCTTTTTTTCTTTTTCTTTTTGTCTTTTCTTTCTTTTTTTCCAGCCTATCCTTTTTACCCTCAATCAAACATTTGTCGTCTGTCAAAAAATTATCTCCCCCTCTATTCCCAGCCTACGTCTTCCTGCTACCCCCTTCTTTCTCTCCCCCCCGACCCCCCCCTCCCCCATTCCCCCCTCCAACCTCTCTCTTTCTCTCTCCCCACATTGCCTGCCACCGTCTATCTGTATTTGTCTCTCACCCCGCCTCTCTAATCTCTCTCTTATTGACAGAACGACCGTGTGCGTGTGCACGCGATCTTTGGCGTGACTGCGTGACCTCAGAGAGACAAACTGAAACATTCCCTGCATTGGCACAAGATCCTGGAATGCCAGCATACTAATCCGCCCAGATGATCGCTGGAGATAGGGGGGACAGGAATGTTTGTATTTGTAAGAAAAAAAGAGGGGTGTGTGTGTCGGAATGGGATGGGATGGTTCGCGCGCGCGCGTCTGTGTGTGACAGCGCACGTGCGCGCGCGCGCGCGCGCGTGTGTGTGTGTATGTTGAGGGTGTGGATATTGGCGTTCACAAGGTGAAGGGAGTTGAGCTGATCTTTATAACAGTGAGACTAGAATGATCAGTTCATTGAAGTGTGTTCGAAGTTACAATTTTGTGTGTGTATATGTGTGTGTGCGTGCGCGCGCGCACGTGTGTGTGTGTGTGTGTGTGTGTGTGTGTGTGTGTGTGTGTGTGTGTATGTGTGTGTGTGCTTGTGTGTGTTTGTGTGTGTGTGTGTGTGTGTGTGTGTGTGTGTGTGTTCACCACTTCTGAGCGCTTTGGACGAGGAACGTGAACGTGTTCCGTCAGTGTGCAAAGAAAACGTGAATTACCCGATGATCTCCGTGTCACGAAAGAACAGTTTTAAGGAACTGTGTCAAAGAACAGTGCGATCGCACAAGTAGGTTGCTTCGCGTCATTCAAACGACGAGAACACCCAATACTATGTTGTATGATGAGATCCCTAGAAAACTGCTTAGCCAATGAGGGCGTAACCGATGGCGTAACGTTTGTCACATTTGTCGCCAGTACGAGAGATCGTAGGTTCTGTCTTCTGTTTGAGACATCGGGGTTTTCCCTTTCAGAAAGAGGCCGACCACACGAAGGTCGTCGGGAGTGGGTTTTTTTAATTTTATCCTCGGTTGGTCAGCCCTTCAGGCTCAACATCTCTACTACTGTTCAGGCCATTGACATTGCGAAGACAAACATATTTTGAGTGCGAAACCTCAAGCAGCTGAGCTGAGGCTTCGCTGTGTTTTGTGGTTGTAAAGTGTCATTGCACAGTGTGTTTGTACATTGATGTTGAGAGTGTGAGTGTTTGCTTGTGGCACATATGAGCGTGCTGTTGGGTCGATTCACAGCGTTTTGAAGTGACTGGTGGGGGCGGGGGAAGGGGAGGGGGCCGGGGGGAGGGGGGAGCTTATACCGGTACAATACCTTCTTCCTTTTTCTCATTTAACTTTGTTCGGTTTGGTCTTCATGTCCTTCCTCTTCTTTTTTCCACTGTTCCCCTCTCCTCCTTGACCTCTTTCTCCTTCGTGTTCTTCATCCTCCCTCCTCCTCCTCTTTCTCCCCTCCCCTCTCTTTCTCCCCCTTCCTGGCCGCCGCTCTTTCTCTGTCTCTGGACCTTGCAGTTGGAATGAACTTCCTGTTTCACTTCGTCAAGTGTCCACACTCAGCTCTTTCAAGTCTGGCCTTAAAACCCACCTCTTCCCCAAAAAACCTCCTTTCCCTGCCTCTTCCTTGTCTTCTGTTTCTCCAGTTTTAGAGTTATACATGCGTGTGAATGACTGGTGCGAAAGCGCTTTGATTTGTTTCTGCACAAGATTCAGCGCTAAATAAATACCATTATTATTATTATTATTATTATTATTATTATTATTATTATCATTATCATCATTATTCCTCCTCCTTCACCATTTTCTTCTTTACTTCCTCCTCTTATTGCTTCCTCATTAATTTTTCTCATCTTCCTGTTCATTCTGTCTTTGATTGTCATAGTTATTCTTAATTATTATTTGTTTATATCTTTCTTCCACTGCCTTCTCCTCTCTCCGCTTCCTTCTCCTCATCTTCCTCCCCCCCCCCCCTTCTCCTCCAACTTTACCTCCACATCCTTTTTCCTTGTCTTACTCTTTTCTTATTCATCACCACCTCTATGTTCTCGTGTATATATATATATATATGTATGTATGTATGTATGTATGTATGTATATGTCATCGTCGTTCCCACCACTTTCCTGTTCTCTTGTATATCTGATGGCTGTTCTCATTATCGTCTTCCTGTTCTTTTGTATATCACATTGTCGTTTATATCACAGCCCTACTATTCTTCTCTTGTATATCTCATCATCGTTATCATGAAGCCACACACACACCCCCACCCCCACCCCCCTTATGTTTTCTTCTTTTCTTGTGTATCTTATCGTCGTTACTGTTCTTTTCTTGAATATCTCATCATTTTCATCAACTCCCTGTTCTCATGTATATTTGACCGTCGTTCTCATTATGACTGCCTTGTTCTTCTCAAGTATATTCCATCGTCGTTCTCATCACCCTGCCTTTCGTCTCTTGTGTCTGTCATCGTCGTTTTCATCACCTCCCTGTTGTATTGTGTAATCGTCAGTGTCATCGCCGTTCTCTTTGTGGCCTCTTCTACTCTTGCATATCTCATTGTCGTTCTCTTCATGGCTGTCTTCTTCTTCTTCTTCTTCTTCTTGTTCTTGTTCATCTTCTTCTTCTTCTTCTTCTTCTTCTCCTCCTCCTCCTCCTCCTCCTTTTCCTCCTTCTACTCCTTCTGTTATTGATCATTATGTCATAATTGTTCTCACCATCGTCATCATCGTCGCTGATTTGATTGCAGGCATCTGGGGCTGCACAGACTGGAGAAGTGGCGGAACCCCGACCTGTACATTCTAGGGGCGGCGCCCATATGCACGCAGCTCAAGGGGCTCTCCGGGGGGCAGATCAAGTTCTGTCAGCTCTACCACGACCACATGCCGGCCATCGGCAGGGGAGCGCAGATGGGGATTGGCGAGTGCCAGTGGCAGTTCCGTTACCGGCGGTGGAACTGCAGCACGTTGGAAGGGGATTCGTCGGTGTTTGGCCCTGTGTTGAACATTGGTGAGCTGTGTGTTGTGTGGGTGGGTGTTTGGCCCTGTGTTGAACATTGGTGAGCTGTGTGTTGTGTGGGTCGGTGTTTGGCCCTGTGTTGAACATTGGTGAGCTGTGTGTTGTGTGGGTCGGTGTTTGGCCCTGTGTTGAACATTGGTGAGCTGTGTGTTGTGTGGGTCGGTGTTTGGCCCTGTGTTGAACATTGGTGAGCTGTGTGTTGTGTGGGTGGGTGTTTGGCCCTGTGTTGAACATTGGTGAGCTGTGTGTTGTGTGGGTCGGTGTTTGGCCCTGTGTTGAACATTGGTGAGCTGTGTGTTGTGTGGGTGGGTGTTTGGCCCTGTGTTGAACATTGGTGAGCTGTGTGTTGTGTGGGTCGGTGTTTGGCCCTGTGTTGAACATTGGTGAGCTGTGTGTTGTGTGGGTCGGTGTTTGGCCCTGTGTTGAACATTGGTGAGCTGTGTGTTGTGTGGGTCGGTGTTTGGCCCTGTGTTGAACATTGGTGAGCTGTGTGTTGTGTGGGTCGGTGTTTGGCCCTGTGTTGAACATTGGTGAGCTGTGTGTTGTGTGGGTCGGTGTTTGGCCCTGTGTTGAACATTGGTGAGCTGTGTGTTGTGTGGGTCGGTGTTTGGCCCTGTGTTGAACATTGGTGAGCTGTGTGTTGTGTGGGTCGGTGTTTGGCCCTGTGTTGAACATTGGTGAGCTGTGTGTTGTGTGGGTCGGTGTTTGGCCCTGTGTTGAACATTGGTGAGCTGTGTGTTGTGTGGGTCGGTGTTTGGCCCTGTGTTGAACATTGGTGAGCTGTGTGTTGTGTGGGTGGGTGTTTGGCCCTGTGTTGAACATTGGTGAGCTGTGTGTTGTGTGGGTCGGTGTTTGGCCCTGTGTTGAACATTGGTGAGCTGTGTGTTGTGTGGGTCGGTGTTTGGCCCTGTGTTGAACATTGGTGAGCTGTGTGTTGTGTGGGTGGGTGTTTGGCCCTGTGTTGAACATTGGTGAGCTGTGTGTTGTGTGGGTCGGTGTTTGGCCCTGTGTTGAACATTGGTGAGCTGTGTGTTGTGTGGGTCGGTGTTTGGCCCTGTGTTGAACATTGGTGAGCTGTGTGTTGTGTGGGTCGGTGTTTGGCCCTGTGTTGAACATTGGTGAGCTGGTTTTGAGGGTGTTGTGGGTGTGTTGTGTGGGTGAGTGGGAGGTGAAGTAGGGGGAGTTGGGGTGGGGTGGGGTAGGTGTGGTGTGGTGTGGTGTGGTGTGGTGTGCGGTGTGTGTGTGTGTGTGTGTGTGTGTGTGTGTGTGTGTGTGTGTATGTGTGTGATTTTCTACACGCGCGAAACAGGAAGGTTTCTTGTGTTCGTGACTCTGTCTTTATATATGTGTATATAGATATAGATAGACAGATATCGATCTGTCTTATTTGGATGGGGTGGTTCACTGGTTACGTGTCTGTCAGTCTGTCTGCCTCTCTCCCCTACCCTCTCCCCCCCCTCTCTCTCTCTCTCTCTCTCTCTCTCTCTGTCTCTCTGTCTTCATACTAACCACACTAAATTGAATAAAGTAACTTTATCTTTACAAGATAGTATTGGCCAACTGCTTGAATGGAGTGTGTTAAATCATATGAGTATCCACCCAAGAAAACTAAATATCTAATCATTACCACTAGACAAAAGCGCCAGAATTTCTCTTCAACCTCCCCCCCCCCTTTATGTAAACAATGATGTAATTGAAGAAGATCGTCATAAAATTATTGCTGTTACAATAGATAATAACCTTTTTTGGTCTGATCACATAATGACGCTGTGCTAAACTATATCCCAAAATATACCAACTATCTAAAGTAAAACATTTCTTAAACTCACATTGTAGAAAATTATTTTTCTGTGCTTACATTGAATTGCATATCAACTGTTAGGGATTCAGCTAGTGACCATGTTCTTAAACCACTACTGAGTCTACATAGGAGAGGCATAAAGTTAATCCTTCTTAAATCGTCATCATTATCAATTACTGATTACACAAACTTAAATATCCTTACGCTGAAGTCGAAACTTAAATACAACAAGGCTCTTTTTATGTTTAGAATTATGATTGATACTGCTCCTCCTTCTTTAAGAAGCAGATTTGTAGCCAACCCAGTCCGTCATCCACCCAAGATTATGGTGCCGCTCCCAAGAGTCGATATTTTCAAGTCCAATCTTATTTATTCTGGAGGTTGCTTATGGAATGCAATGTTATCTACTATTAATATCCATGAAATAAAATAAAAAAACAACCGTACATGCATTTAAGAAAATTGCTCGTGAATATATCAGAAAGAAATTAAAAACACTGTAATTCATAGTAATCCATTCCCTGTATTGTTTATGATGTTATTAATAGTTATAAGATATGCCTCTCTCCCTCTCCCATATTACCCACATTTTCTTTCATGAATCTCATATTTGTGTGCACACCATTGTATTATTGTTCTTCCATTTTCTTTTATATGTGTTGTAATTTAACTTTGTAATGTGACTGTTGATTCCCCTCCCCCTCCCCCTCCCCCTGTCCTTTCTCTCTCCTCTGTCCAGTTATCAGTCTGTCTGTCTGTCTGTCTGTCTGTCTCTCTCTCTCATTTCGTCTTTTCTTCTTTACTGTCTCTCCTCTCGACCCCCTCTCCCACCCCCTATCTCTCTTTTCATCACTTCTGATAATGAATTTTCTCAATTTATTCTTGTGTGTTTCTTTTTCTTTTTATCTATCTATTTAT
This sequence comes from Babylonia areolata, assembly GCF_041734735.1. Classification (NCBI taxonomy): domain Eukaryota; kingdom Metazoa; phylum Mollusca; class Gastropoda; order Neogastropoda; family Buccinidae; genus Babylonia; species Babylonia areolata. Next base: position 1,432,646 of record NC_134883.1, on the reverse strand, counting down.
TTATTTATTTATTTATTTATTTATTTTTGTACCCCAGGACGGTGGAAAAAAGCATTCTTGTCATTATGCTTATATCAGTACCCTGGAAAAATAAAATTTCGTTCGTTCGTTCTCTCTCTCTCTCTCTCTCTCTCTCTCTCTCTCTCTCTCTCTCTCTCTCTCTCTCTCTCTCTCCCTCTCTCTCTCTCTCTCTCCCTCTCTCTCTCTCTCTCTCTCTCTCTCTTCGTCCCTCTTCTCTCTTTCCTCCTGTCCATGCCACTGTTTCTGTCTGTTACTTCAGCCATACTCTTTCTCTTTTCTCAACTCAGTCATGCAAAGAATATCTATCCGTCACTGTCTCTGTATATCTGTCTATCTGCTTCTCTCTTTCCCTATCTGTCTCTTTGTCTCTCTGTCCTTACCGTTCCCTTTATTTTTCTCTCCTTCTGTCTATCTACGTGTGTATGCGTGTGTGTGTGTGTGTGTGTGTGTGTGTGTGTGTGTGTGTGTGTGTGTGTGTGTGTGTGAAACCGGACTTCTGCTGACGAAAGAAACAGCCACACTCACTGCAATGGAAAACTGTAAAACACAAGGACCAGGCATATATCCAGAGGAAATAGACACTAGTGTCGTTTTGTACAACGCCTTGTGCGTCCTGTACACTGATAATTCCAAGTACTTTGTTTTCTTGCATATTCATTGGTGTTTACCTTGCGTGCACTTGTGTGTATGTGTAAACATGGAAATAACAGGCGGAAACCATTTTATTCCTTTACTCTTTCCCATCCCCACCTGACATATCCTCTCTCTTTCTCTCTCCCCTGCTCTCTCTCTCTCTCTCCCCCTCTCTCTCTCTTTCTCTCTCTCGCGCGCGTTTGCTCGCTCGCTGGCATTCTTCAACAGTCGACCTCTTTCTTTCTCTTTCCATCTTCCTATCTGTCTTTCGCTGTCAGTTTCTATCTCTCCAT
>NC_134883.1:1424199-1426699 GCF_041734735.1 Babylonia areolata | reverse complement strand
CAATACAACTGGCACCCCTGGTCTTTTCAGTTGACCGAATTTCTTTTTCTGCATTCAAAATGGTTGGAGCTCTCACGTCTACTGGTATCTACAAGAGGACATCTACACCAGTAACCGTTTTTATCGGGCCCTTTCAGCAGCCATATTTCATTTTCAGAGGTGTGCATGCAGGATGTTTTCGTAACCTGTCCAGCCGCGCTGATGCAGATTACACGATCTTTAATGCGCATGTTTGATAATCTGCATAATATAATAATCTTCATACACATGGAAGCTGTTGAAGCATGAGAGGTTGTGCATTTTGGTCGACCAGGGAAATCGGGAAAAAAACATCTAGATTTCTGCCCTCAACGCGCTATGCAGTTGAGCTAACAGGGTTAAAACCAGGAACCTCAGTGTTTAGTGTCCAACGTTCTAACTACTCGGCTGCTGTGTGTACATCGTAGGGAAAAACAAACAAACCAGTGACCGGAAAAAAGGTTAACGAAAGTTTAGGACTTAAACTGGTTGATATTTGACGAAATGTTTGGGGTTCAAGTTCAAGTTTAGGACTTAAACTGGTTGATATTTGACGAAATGTTTGGGGTTCAAGTTCAAGTTTAGGACTTAAACTGGTTGATATTTGACGAAATGTTTGGGGTTCGAGTTCAAATTGGCATGATCAGTTCAGTTCAGTCACTCGAGGAGGCATCACTGCGTTCGGACAAATCCATATACCGAATGGTTAAAGCGTTGGACTTTCAATCTGAGGCTCCAGGGTTCGAATCTCGGTGACGGCGCCTGGTGGGTAAAGGGTGGTGATTTTTCCGATCTCCCAGGTCAACATATGTGCAGACCTGCTAGTGCCTAAACCCCCATCGTGTGTATACGCACGCGGAAGATCAAATACGCACGTTAAAGGTCTTGTAATCCATGTCAGCGTTCGGTGGGTTATGGAAACAAGAACATACCCAGCATGTACACCCCCGAAAACGGAGTATGGCTGCCTACATGGCGGGATAAATAAACAAAACGGTCATACACGTAAAATGTTACATTTTGTCTGAGTGTGTATGTGTGTATGTGTGTGCCTGAAATCTGATTGAATGACACAGGAAACAAATGATGAGCGCCCAGTGGCAGCCGTCAGTTGGCTCTACCCAGGTAGGCAGCCTGTTGTGCAAATGACCCCGTGTTTGTAAAGCGCATAGAGCTTGGTCTCCGACCGAGGATAGGCACTATATAAGTATCCGTATCAATCAATATAGGCTTCACCACATCTGCTAAGCAGATGCCTGACCAGCAGCGTTACCCAACGCGTTTTATCAGTGCATGGACTGTCAAGATATCCTTTTGGTGAGTGATAAGAAGTGATAAGAAACTCTAGGGAGAGCTGGACAATACAAGATCTTGCCCCCCTCAGTCAAGTGTTTCGGCCCTTAACTCCTTACACTGTAAGGGGGCCGGGCCGCACCCAGGTCATGACTCCTGGATGCCCTTGTATTGCCGCCTTTTCTCCCCCCCCCCCCCCCCCCCCCTTTTCTGGTCCTCAGCAGGTTCGAACCCGCGCCTCCATGGTGGTAGCCACTTTAGTACTGAGTCACATTTTCCGGCCGACGTTTTAGCCATCGTAAGTCTGAGAGGTAATTGACAAAGCTGAGTGACGTGTAAATGGGAGAGCTGCACGTTCAATGCTAGCACGCGATGGCAGCACGTGTGTCTCTGTACGACGGATGGAGGAGTGAGGCTGAAGATGTTGTAATGACGCTGTCACTCCCTGATCTGCAGTTCTTGTTGTTGGTGTTGTTGTTGTTGGTGTTGTTGTTGTTGTTGTTGTTGTTGTTTTCCCCGAGGATGGAGTGATCAGGTAAGTCTGAGGTTTGGACTGGGATGGGCCTCATATCGCGTTTCATGTTTGTGCGAGTTTCAGTGTGTGTGTGTGGTGTTTGTGTTAGTGTTAGTGTGTGTGTGTGTGTGTGTGTGTGTGTGTGTGTGTGTGTGTGTGTGTGTGTGTGTGTGTGTGCGAGCGCGCGCACGCGCGTATTTGTATGTGTGTGAGGAGGAAAGAGAGATCCAAAGAGAGAAGTCGAGAGGAAAACAAAGAAAATTTGAATTTTTTCTTTGTGTGTTTTTTTGTTGTTGTTTTGTTGTTGTTGTTGTTTTGTTGTGCAGTGTGTGTGTGTGTGTGTGTGTGTGTGTGTGTGTGTGTGTGTGTGTGCACGCATGCGTGCGTGTCAGTGCATGCACGCGCACACATACGCCTACATAAACTCCAGTGGAAATGTCACAGGTGGGATTACTTAGCCAAGCCAGGAGCATCCCAGAGTGGTCCTTATGCTCTTCGTGTCTGAATCTCTCTCTCTCTCCCTCTCTCTCACTTTCTCGCTTGCTCGCATGCTCTCTCTGTCTCTCTCAGTGTGTGTGTTTTTCTGTCTGTCTCTCTCTCACCTGCTCTTACCCCCCTCTCTCTCTTTCTCCGTCTCTTTCTCACTCGCTTTTTCTGTCTGTCTGTCTCTGTGTC
>NC_134883.1:1396699-1416699 GCF_041734735.1 Babylonia areolata | reverse complement strand
TAATTCCAAAAGATGTAATTGATGACTTTTCTTCCAATATTTCATTAGCCACTGAAAATTTTCTGAATGATTATTCATTGCTTAGAATGCTTTCGGAAATTTTAAACTCCAGTCCAGTTGGAATCCTCCTTTGATGTATCACAATTAATTAATGTTGTTATTTATATTTACATTGTTGTAGGTTAATACTTGTTGATATGCATATACATATTCCCCCCCACCCCACCCCACCCCCACCCACCCACCCACCATGACATCTTATTCAATACACACCACAATCTCTTTAGACTTTTTCTTATAATAATCTACCTTCCCTCTGATACATAACATGAACACTTTTTTACACTAATATTCACATGCACTCCCTTTCCTTTATCCACTACTTGACTCCTTTCCGTCTAAAAACACTTATAGTGAATAGACGTTAAACTGAAGATAACACACACACACACACACACACACACACACACACACACACACACACACACACACACACACACACACACACACACACACAAGGAAGGGAGGGAGGGAGGGAGGGAAAGAGAGAGACAGAGACAGGCAGATGGAAACAAAAACAGCCACAAACAGGGCAGATGAGACTGTAGCGAATGATTCTCGGCTGACATAACGATTGTAGCGCAATGAAATCAGTTCATGTTAATTAGATCATGCACAGAACTATGTCATGTGTTCTTGTGGAAGGCAGTCAAGGATTAGCTGAGTGATGTCACGGATTTCCTGTTGTCATCACATTTTGTTTGTAATTGAATGTCAATTTTTTTTTTAGATGCATCTATCGGTTGAGAGAGAGATTATGTGTATGTATATAAAAATTATGTGTGTGTGTGTGTGTGTGTGTGTGTGTGTGTGTGTGTGTGTGTGTGTGTGTGCGCGCGTGTCTTTGTCGTTCTCACTCTGTCTCTGCCCGTTTCTGTCTGTCTTCTGTGTGTCTCTGCCTCTCTAACTCTGTGTGTGTGTGTGTGTGTGTGTGCGTGTGTGTGTGTGTGTGTGTGTGTGTGTGTGTGTGTGCGAATAAGTTATTTTATTCTCCTGTTATGTTCTTTTGTCTTTTACATTGGATAAGTGCTCTACAAAAATATCCCTCATTGTTGTTATTGCGTTACTACTCGTGTTGTGTGTAATTGCAAATATAGGTCGATTTCCCTGGCAGACAATCAACAAATTAATCAATCAACCAATCAATCAGTCATTCATTCACCCAGGCAAAAGTAACTTTACTTAGAACGCCAAAAGAGTCCATGAATACGGAAAGTCTTTGACAAAGGATATTCTCCAAACAGGACTGCAGAATGTTCACCTGTGATGTCTTACATGTTATTTTCTCCGCTATTCTCTGGGCATCGTTTGCTGGAGACCCCTGATTTCACCATTGATCACGCCATTTCTTCATGTCTGGTGGTGTCTGCGTATGTTTGGAACAGTCTGAGGCATTGTCAGTAACACGCTATTTCGTGCGTGTATGTGACAGTATCTCGGGAACGAAGAAATCTTTGAAACGTTCTCTCTTCTTCCTCTTCCCCCACCTCCTTCCTTCCCTCTTCCTTCTCTCCCGATCCCTCTTTCTTCCCCCCCCCCCCTCTCTCTCTGTTCCTTTCACTCTTTCTCTCTCTTTGTCTGTGTCCATGTCTTGTCTGTGTGCGTGTATGAATTTAAAAAAAATCACCTGTATGTTTTCTCCCACCCACATCCTAAAGATAGCTTCACATGTCACAAAATGAAATGTTGTCATGAATGAAATGGGGTTGGTGACCTTTCCATTGTCTGGGAATTCTCCCTTCACTACCACCCCCCACACCCATTCCTTTGTTCTCTGAGCAAACGATATCACAGGAGAAGGCAATGAGTTGATAAATATCAACCATTTTGACAAGTCTAATTTTCCAGCCAAGTTTAGAAGCACGTCTTCAGGCGAATTCCTTTTGACATATTAGAGATGGAGATGGTCACATATGTCTGGATAGACACTTTTTTTTATATAAGAGAACTTTATTTTTCTTCTGAAGAGTCATTCTTGTTTTTGGAGAACTTTTTTTCTGAAGAGTCATTCTTGTCTTTTGAAGAACTCTTTTTTTTCTGAAGAATCACTATTGTTTACTAGCAGAACCTTTTTTTTTTCCTGAAGGGTCACTTTTTTTTTTTTACTGGAGAACTTTTTCAAAAGAGTCACTCTCTTTTTTTTTTTTTTTTTATTGGAGAACAGAACTTTTTTTGTGGAGAGGCATCCTGTTTATTGGATAACGGATTTTTTTTTTCTGAAGTCACTCTAGTTTATTGGATAACGGGTTTTTCTGAAGTCACTCTAGTTTATTGGAGAACGGGGTTTTTTTGTTTCTGAAGTACATTAGTTTATTGGAGAACGTTTTTTTTTCTGAAGGCACTGTAGTTTATTGGAGAACGGGTTTTTCTGAAGTCACTCTAGTTTATTGGAGAACGGGGTTTTTTTGTTTCTGAAGTACATTAGTTTATTGGAGAACGTTTTTTTCTGAAGGCACTCTAGTTTATTGGATAACGGGTTTTTCTGAAGTCACTCTAGTTTATTGGAGAACGGGTTTTTTCTAAAGTCACTCTAGTTTATTGGAGAACGGGTTTTTTTCTGAAGTCACTCTAGTTTATTGGAGAACGTTTTTTTTTCTGAAGTCACTCTAGTTTATTGGAGAACGGGTTTTTTCTGAAGTCACTCTAGTTTATTGGAGAACGGGGTTTTTTTTCTGAAGTACACTAGTTTATTGGAGAACGTTTTTTTCTGAAGTCACTCTAGTTTATTGGATAACGGGTTTTTCTGAAGTCACTCTAGTTTATTGGATAGCGGATTTTTCTGAAGTCACTCTAGTTTATTGGAGAACGTTGTTTTTTTTCTGAAATCACTGTAGTTTATTGAAGAACGTTTTTTTTTTTTTCTGAGGTCACTAGTTTATTTGAGAACGGTTTTTTTTTCTGAAGTCACTCTAGTTTATTGGAGAACGGGTTTTTTCTGAAGTCACTCTAGTTTATTGGAGAACTTTTTTTTCTGAGGTCACTCTAGTTTATTTGAGAACGGTTTTTTTTTTTCTGAAGTCACTCTAGTTTATTGGAGAACGGGTTTTTTCTGACGTCACTCTAGTTTATTGGAGAACGGGTTTTTTTTTCTGAAGTCACTCTATTTTATTGGATAACGGTTGTTGTTTTTCTGAAGTCACTCCAGTTTACTGAAGATCGTTTTTTTTCTGACGTCACTCTAGTTTATTGGAGAACTTTTTTTTTCTGAAATCACTGTAGTTTATTGAAGAACGTTTTTCTGAGGTCACTCTAGTTTATTTGAGAACGTTCTTTTCAGAAGTCACTCTATTGGAGAACGGGTTTTTTCTGAAGTCACTCTAGTTTATTGGAGAACGGGATTTTTTTTCTGAAGTCACTCTAGTTTATTGGACAACTTTTTTTTTCTGGTCACTCTAGTTTATTGGAGAACGGGTTTGTTTTGTTTTTTCTGAAGTACACTAGTTTATTGGAGAACTTTTTTTTTTCTGAAGTCACTCAAGTTTATTGGACAACTTTTTTTTCTGGTCACTCTAGTTTATTGGAGAACGGTTTTTTTTCTGAAGTCACTCTAGTTTATTGGACAACTTTTTTTTCTGGTCACTCTAGTTTATTGGAGAACGGTTTTTTTTCTGAAGTACACTAGTTTATTGGAGAACTTTTTTTTTTCTGAAGTCACTCTAGTTTATTGGACAACTTTTTTTCTGGTCACTCTAGTTTATTGGAGAACGTTTTTTTTCTGGTCACTCCAGTTTATTGGAGAACGTTTTTTTTCTGGTCACTCTAGTTTATTGGAGAACGTTTTTTTTCTGAAGTACACTAGTTTATTGGAGAACGTTTTTTTTCTGGTCACTCCAGTTTATTGGAGAACGTTTTTTTTTCTGGTCACTCCAGTTTATTGGAGAACGTTTTTTTTCTGGTCACTCTAGTTTATTGGAGAACGTTTTTTTTCTGAAGTACACTAGTTTATTGGAGAACGTTTTTTTTCTGAAGTACACTAGTTTATTGGAGAACGTTTTTTTTCTGAAGTACACTAGTTTATTGGAGAACGTTTTTTTTCTGAAGTACACTAGTTTATTGGAGAACGTTTTTTTTCTGAAGTACACTAGTTTATTGGAGAACGTTTTTTTTTCTGAAGTACACTAGTTTATTGGAGAACGTTTTTTTTCTGAAGTACACTAGTTTATTGGAGAACGTTTTTTTTCTGAAGTACACTAGTTTATTGGAGAACGTTTTTTTTCTGAAGTACACTAGTTTATTGGAGAACGTTTTTTTTCTGAAGTACACTAGTTTATTGGAGAACGTTTTTTTTCTGAAGTACACTAGTTTATTGGAGAACGTTTTTTTTCTGAAGTACACTAGTTTATTGGAGAACGTTTTTTTTTCTGAAGTACACTAGTTTATTGGAGAACGTTTTTTTTCTGAAGTACACTAGTTTATTGGAGAACGTTTTTTTTCTGAAGTACACTAGTTTATTGGAGAACGTTTTTTTTCTGAAGTACACTAGTTTATTGGAGAACGTTTTTTTCTGAAGTACACTAGTTTATTGGAGAACGTTTTTTTTCTGAAGTACACTAGTTTATTGGAGAACGTTTTTTTTCTGAAGTACACTAGTTTATTGGAGAACGTTTTTTTTCTGAAGTACACTAGTTTATTGGAGAACGTTTTTTTTCTGAAGTACACTAGTTTATTGGAGAACGTTTTTTTTTCTGAAGTACACTAGTTTATTGGAGAACGTTTTTTTTCTGAAGTACACTAGTTTATTGGAGAACGTTTTTTTTCTGAAGTACACTAGTTTATTGGAGAACGTTTTTTTTCTGAAGTACACTAGTTTATTGGAGAACGTTTTTTTTCTGAAGTACACTAGTTTATTGGAGAACGTTTTTTTTCTGAAGTACACTAGTTTATTGGAGAACGTTTTTTTTCTGAAGTACACTAGTTTATTGGAGAACGTTTTTTTTCTGAAGTACACTAGTTTATTGGAGAACGTTTTTTTTCTGAAGTACACTAGTTTATTGGAGAACGTTTTTTTTCTGAAGTACACTAGTTTATTGGAGAACGTTTTTTTTCTGAAGTACACTAGTTTATTGGAGAACGTTTTTTTTTCTGAAGTACACTAGTTTATTGGAGAACGTTTTTTTTCTGAAGTACACTAGTTTATTGGAGAACGTTTTTTTTCTGAAGTACACTAGTTTATTGGAGAACGTTTTTTTTCTGAAGTACACTAGTTTATTGGAGAACGTTTTTTTTCTGAAGTACACTAGTTTATTGGAGAACGTTTTTTTTCTGAAGTACACTAGTTTATTGGAGAACGTTTTTTTTTCTGAAGTACACTAGTTTATTGGAGAACGTTTTTTTTCTGAAGTACACTAGTTTATTGGAGAACGTTTTTTTTTCTGAAGTCACTCTAGTTTATTGGAGAACGTTTTTTTTCTGAAGTACACTAGTTTATTGGAGAACGGGTTTTTCCTGGTCACTCTAGTTTATTGGGTATAGTTGTTGTTTTTTTCTGAAGTCACTCTAGTTTATTGGATAGCGGGTTTGTGGTTTTTTTTTCTGAAGTCACTCTAGTTTATTGGATAGCGTTTTTTTCTCTCTGAAGTCACTCTAGTTTATTGGAGAACTTTTTTTTTCGGAATGGTCACTCTTTCTTTTGTTTATTGGATAACCTTTTCAAAACATTCTTTTGTTTTGTTTTGTCATTTTTTTGTTTTTCAGAAGTCACTCATGTATTTATTGAAGAACTTTTATTTTTCTGAACAGTCACTCTTGTTTATTGGATAACTTTCTTTTACATATCCATACCAGAAACAGAAAGCTTGTCAGTGTCCTCCATCGCATACTCTGTTGCCTGTCCACAGCGCACCTCTGGATCAGTGGTGCAAATTGTTATTGACTTTTGTACCTTTATTGTTTTAATCTGAGGGTCCTGGGTTCGAATCTCGGTGACGGCGCCTGGTGGGTAAAGGGTGGAGATTTTTACGATCTCCCAGGTCAACATATGTGCAGACCTGCTAGTGCCTGAACCCCCTTCGTGTGTATACGCAAGCAGAAGATTATACGCACGTTAAAGATCCTGTAATCCATGTCAGCATTCAGTGGGTTATGGAAACAAGAACATATCCAGTACGCATACCCCCGAAAGCGGAGTATGGCTGCCTACATGGCGGGGTAAAAACGGTCATACACGTAAAAGCCCACTCGTGTACATCCGAATGAACGTGGGAGTTGCAGCCCACGAACGCAGAAGAAGAAGAAGTACCTTTGTTGTTTTTCCTTGAAGGGGAAAAAGTCTCTCTTCTTTGTCATTCTCACTTCTAACAGCGACACTTCTGTTTGAAAGAGCTGCTCTGGCGAAATTAAAGAAAGTTGATAGCGGTACTTTTGCTTTCGGCGCCCGTTAGCTGCTACTGACACATTCACGTGTATCACGGGTACGTTTTTACTAGCACGATAGTTACTGCTCCGCTATATAGGCCGCCAAACTCCGTTTTCGGGGGGTAGAATTTAAAGCTTATTATTTTTCAGAAATAAACTGAAGGTAAACATTTCGTTATTGCTCCGCTATGTAGGCCGCCAAACTCTGTTTTCGGAGGATAGAATTTAAAGCTTATTGATTTTCAGAAATAAACTGAAGGTAAGCATTTTGCTTAGATACAAAATAATTTTTTAAGAGCTTGAATTTAAAGCTTATACCAGAGTGGAAATGACACAATGAACTGCTTGTCTCTTTGAGACAATTCAAGTGATTCCACAGCTTGGTGCCTTGTTTCTTCCTGCACACTTTCCAGCTCTCTTCCTGGCGCCCTCTCAGTCATGACCACGGGGGTTTTCAGGCCGTCCGCTCACCTGCTATCATCCTCACAAAGTTCAGGATTCCCGTTTCGGGATGTGATGGCCTTTCGCCTTCTCTGTCCGTGTGTTGAAAATAAACCACATCCCCGCTACTGCCAAACAGAATTAGAACGACGACTCAGCTCAGAACCGTTTATGAGTCACTGCAGACAAGAAAAAAAGAAGAAGGAAATAAAATGAGAATGTGTGTGTGTGTGTGTGTGTGTGTGTGTGTGTGTGTGTGTGTGTTGCATTTGTATTTAATTTTGGCACTGTCACCACGATTATAGAAACATATTGATTACATAAGATTTTAGTTTATTTAAAGTCTAAAATCGCCAACCTGTGCAAGCACACTATAAATAAACAATAGTGACAGTATATCGTAGTAGTAGTAGTAGTAGTAGTAGCGGCAGCAGAAACAATATTTGTAATAGAAGAAAACGAAGAAAAGGGGATGGAAGGAGAAAAAGAAATACATAAAAAAGAACGGCAATTATGATTTGGATGTTGGTAAGCTAAAAAGAACAAATATGAAGTGGAAGAAATAAGAATCAAAATGATAAACAGGACTCTAACTGGAAATGAATTAGATTCGATTAAATATTTTTTTTAAAGCAAACTCAGATGAAAGTAAGTATCCACGTCCAACCCAAATCTGAAGCAGATGTTTATTGACTTTTTTGTTTGTTGTTTTTTGCTCTTTTTTTTTGTGTGTGTGTGTGTGTGTGTGTGTGTGTGTGTAATCTGAAGCTAGCTGTGACGAGAACTCACTGTACCCTGGCTGGGTGCCGAGACGACATAAATCCTATCATAGTTTTCCCCACTCGTTGAAACACAAACAAACAACATCTCATTCGTCAGTTTTCTTCAGATGCTGGAGTTAGAAGAGATCGGGAAACAGCACAGCTAGTGTGTGGACACAACCAGCGTCCACACATGATAGAAGAGGGGAGATAATTAATTAATTTAAAAAAAAAAAATATATATATATATATATATCGACTCCGTTGCAGTGTAAACAGTTGGCGCAGTGATACTAAAAACGTTTGTTATGTTTTATAACGGTGTTTTCTTTTTCAGAATTCTTCTGTGATTGCTATGGTATGCTTTGCTTTGGTGTGCTGTGATGCAGTGTTATATTGCTGTATGGTAATCTGCTGTAGTGCGCTACAGCGTGACACTTCAGTTGTTTTCTTTGTGTTATCTTCCGCCTTTCTCTATGTAATAACATTTTCTTTAAAAAGCAACAAATGACTATTTTTAACAGTGGTTGATATTTTCTAATGAGAAGAAAACACACATCTTGACAACTAAAACATTCTGTTCTTTTCCTCGTAAAATATACCAGGATCCTAGAGACTTAATCTCTGAAAGAACTTCTGCTTTGTAGACAGTCCTGCACGACAGGTCCATGGTAACCATGGTAACCTAGTTTGTCTCAAAGACCAGATTGTTTGACCTTTCTGTGGAGGCTTACTCCCGTTATCAACCATTAGTCACGCAGATTGTGGCATGTGATACGTTCACAAACATTAAGGGTTCATTCCGGAATTTCCATGAAGAAGAAACGATGAATTTCACTTTCCCAAAGTGAAGTCATTATCTAACTATAGACTAGTGCAAGGATCATGTATTGAGAAAACATTCTAGTGGGATCGTGCCGTCTACAGCCAGAATCGTAACGAACATCACTCCGGGAGTTCAGAGCAACTGCAGACCATTTACAATGGCGATAAAAACGGCATGCCTGTGACTGACTATATTAATTGATATTCATACAGACAAGGGAATTCCACTTGTCAAAAAGGGAGAAAAGTGCACACAAGCAGCACTACTTTACAATCATTGTCGCTGACTGTGTATCGGGAAGACAGGCTGTTTTCTGATTGCGGCAACTGACCGCATCAGTGGAGTCCCACACACTTGTTACAGAATGAAAAACGTGGTATCGAGAATAGTCCAGCCTTCTGTGGATAATTGTTTTATTTGGATGTAATCATGATGCTTGTGTCTCTTGAATAGGAGTCGGATGATACAGAAACAGTGAACTGTAACTGACAGACTAATGAACAGAGGAGTGATCGGTTTTTGATTCTTGTATCCATTAGCGTAAACTACCAACCAGCCCGGCAACAAGCCAAAGCAAACCAGTACAATCAGCTAATAACCCCAAGCTCAGATATCGAAAGACGAAACAAAAGTTCGGTCCTGATTTCTTCTTTACAGTGGAATGAGTTTGGTTCGGATATTTCTTCTTCTTCTTCTTCTTCTTCTTCTTCTTCTTCTTCTTCGTTCGTGGGCTGCAACTCCCATGTTCACTTGTATGTACACTTTTATATATGCACATTTTTACTTTTGTGACCATTTTTACCCCGCCATGTAGGCAGCCATACTCTCGTTTTAGGGGTGTGCATGCTGGGTATGTTCTTTCAATGACCCACCGAACGCTGACATGGATTACAGAATCTTTAACATGCGTATTTGATCTTCTGCTTGCGTGTACACATTAATTAAGGGGGTTCAGGCACAAGACGATCTGCACATATGTTGACCTGGTAGATCGAAAAAATCACCACCATTTACCCACAAGGCGCCCATACCGAGATTCGAACCCGGGACCCTCAGAGTCCGCCGCTTTAACCACTCGGCTATTGCGACCGTCTTTCGGGTATTGGGGGGGGGGGGGGGAGAGATTTTGGAATAAATGCCATATCTTTTCTCTTGTCGGACTGGAGAGAGGAATCTTGATCATCTGATCTTCCTCTCACTTTTCGCCTTTGTCTTTATATTGGCTTTTGGTCCTGCCTGGGTTCATTTTGCCTTTGTCTTTATATTGGCTTTTGGTCCTGCCTGGGTTCATTTTGCCTTTGTCTTTATATTGGCTTTTGGTCCTGCCTGGGCTCATCTTGCCTTTGTCTTTATATTGGCGTTTGGTCCTGCCCGGGCTCATCTTGCCTTTGTCTTTATATTGGCTTTTGGACCTGCCTGGGCTCATCTTGCCTTTGTCTTTATATTGGCTCATCTTGCCTTTGACCAATTTGACCTGAAGTGACTTCGCCCCCAGTCTTTGCCCGGTTGTCTTGCCTTGCTGTGTTTCTCACTTTGCCTTGCCTTGTCTTGCCTTGCTGTGTTTCTCACTTTGCCTTGCCTTGTCTTACCTTGCCTGTGCTAATGTACAACTGCTCTTTTCGTGCATGCACTGGATACGAAAGGCCATCAAAAAACAAAACAAAAAAATCGTCACCGAAGGCAGTATGCTAGTTAACCCTTTGCCTCCACTGTGGGGCTTCCAAGTGCGTAGGAAAACACACACGCAGTACAGAAAGGGTTACGCGACGGGTGGGAGGGATCGGCAAGCAGCGAATGGATCAGTCAGGGATATTGGAGTAAAGGAGTGGGGCGAAATAGAAGAGCTGGCTGCTTGGCTGTTCTACATTTTCACTGACAGGAGAAATAGTCAGAATTGGTTTGCAAACGTTGGTACCACCTGTTGCCAATCCTGACCCGAACCAGCGAACACACAGGTAAATACACACACACGCGCGCGCACGCACACACGCACGAACACACACACACACACACACACACACACACACACACACACACACACACACACACACACACACTTAAATACACACACTCACACACACACGCGCGCGCGCGCATTCACTCACTCAAGTGAACACATACACACTCAAACACACGAATGCACGTGCGCTCGCGCGCGCGCACACACACACATACACACACACACACACACACACACACACACATACACACACACACATACACACACGCGCACGCACACACACAGACACACACACACACACACACACACACACACACACACACATCATTCATGCTCACGAACACGCACCTTTGGGTTTTTCATCTTCGTGTTATATTATCCCCACCTGCCAACCTCTTCCTCTTTTTTTTCATACTTGTGATGCACACTGCGTCTGTAGGTGGAGGTCATTAGTTTTCCTTTCTTTTTTCCCCCTCCTTTTGTGTGTGTGTGTGTGGGGGGGGGGGGTGCTTTTTGTGCTTTATTGTTGCTTTTTTTCTCCCAGCAACGCAGTACTCTCCCCCTCGTTCAAGGCCCAGGTTTCTACACAATCTCTGTAGCACCTCTTTTCTCTTTTTTAAATTCTGCTTTCTTCCACTAAAAAGTTTATTTTATCCCCCAAAACCAAAACTATAAATAGAGAGCTTAGCTTATGTGAAATTGTTTCTTATAGTACGTTCCTTGTTAATGTCCACGAGGGGCCGATGTGACTGCTGATGGCAGTTTGTGTAGGTAGGTTTTGTGCATCAGTGTGACTGCTGATGGCAGTTTGTGTAGGTAGGTTTTGTGCATCAGTGTGACTGCTGATGGCAGTTTGTGTAGGTAGGTTTTGTGCATCAGTGTGACTGCTGATGGCAGTTTGTGTAGGTAGGTTTTGTGCATCAGTGTGACTGCTGATGGCAGTTTGTGTAGGTAGGTTTTGTGCATCAGTGTGACTGCTGATGGCAGTTTGTGTAGGTAGGTTTTGTGCAGGGGGTTGGTGTGACTGCTGATGGCAGTTTGTGTAGGTAGGTTTTGTGCATCAGTGTGACTGCTGATGGCAGTTTGTGTAGGTAGGTTTTGTGCAGGGGGTTGGTGTGACTGCTGATGGCAGTTTGTGTAGGTAGGTTTTGTGCAGGGGGTCAGAAGGAAAACTTGGCTGGAGGGACTTGGGTCGGACGGGGTGCTGTGTGAGTGACGGGGTGGACGGGGTGCTGTGTGAGTGACGGGGTGCTGTGTGAGTGACGGGGTGCTGTGTGGGGTGCTGTGTGTGTGACGGGGTGCTGTGTGAGTGACGGGGTGCTGTGTGAGTGACGGGTGCGTGTGAGTGACGGAGTCCTGTGTGGGTGCTGTGTGAGAGACGGGGTGCTGTGTGATGACGGGTGCTGTGTGGGGTGCTGTGTGTGACGGGTGCCGTGTGGGGTGCTGTGTGTGTGACGGGGTGCGTGTGAGTGACGGGGTGCTGTGTGAGTGACGGGTGCGTGTGGGGTGCTGTGTGAGTGACGGGATGCCGTGTGACTGACGGAGTGCTGTGTGGGGTGCCGTGTGAGTGACTGGGCGCTGTGTGAGTGACGGGGTGCTGTGTGGGGTGCTGTGTGAGTGACGGGGTGCTGTGTGGGGTGCTGTGTGAGTGACGGGGTGCTGTGTGGGGTGCTGTGTGAGTGACGGGGTGCTGTGTGAGTGACGGGGTGCTATGTGGGGTGCTGTGTGAGTGACGGGGTGCTATGTCGGGTGCTGTGTGAGTGACGGGTTCTGTGTGAGTGACGGGGTGCTATGTGGGGTGCTGTGTGAGTGACGGGGTGCTGTGTGAGTGACGGGGTGCTGTGTGGGGTGCTGTGTGAGTGACGGGGTGCTGTGTCGGGTGCTGTGTGAGTGACGGGGTGCTGTGTGAGTGACGGGGTGCTGTGTGAGTGACGGGGTGCTGTGTGGGGTGCTGTGTGAGTGACGGGGTGCTGTGTGAGTGACGGGGTGCTCTGTGGGGTGCTGTGTGAGTGACGGGGTGCTGTGTCGGGTGCTGTGTGAGTGACGGGGTGCTGTGTGAGTGACGGGGTGCTGTGTGGGGTGCTGTGTGAGTGACGGGTTGCTCTGTGGGGTGCTGTGTGAGTGACGGGTTGCTCTGTGGGGTGCTGTGTGAGTGACGGGGTGCTGTGTGGGGTGCTGTGTGAGTGACGGGGTGCTGTGTGAGTGACTGGGCGCTGTGTGAGTGACTGGGCGCTGTGTGAGTGATGGGGTGCTGTGTGAGTGACGCGGTGCTGTGTGGGGTGCTGTGTGAGTGACGGGGTGCTGTGTGAGGTGCTGTGTGAGTGACGGGGTGCTATGTGGGGTGCTGTGTGACTGGGCGCTGTGTGAGTGACGGGGTGCTGTGTCAGTGACGGGGTGCTGTGTCAGTGACGGGGTGCTGTGTGAGTAACGGGGTGCTCTGTCGGGTGCTGTGTGAGTGACGGGGTGCTATGTCGGGTTCTGTGTGAGTGACGGGGTGCTATGTCGGGTGCTGTGTGAGTGACGGGGTGCTATGTCGGGTGCTGTGTGAGTGACGGGGTGCTGTGTGAGTGACTGGGCGCTGTGTGAGTGACGGGGTGCTGTGTCAGTGACGGGGTGCTGTGTGAGTGACGGGGTGCTGTGTGAGTGACGGGGTGCTATGTGGGGTGCTGTGTCAGTGACGGGGTGCTGTGTGAGTAACGGGGTGCTGTGTGAGTGACTGGGCGCTGTGTGAGTGACGGGGTGCTGTGTGAGTGACGGGGTGCTGTGTGAGTGACGGGGTGCTGTGTGAGTGACGGGGTGCTGTGTGAGTGACGGGGCGCTGTGTGAGTGACGGGGTGCTGTGTGAGTGACTGGGCGCTGTGTGAGTGACGGGGTGCTATGTGGGGTGCTGTGTGAGTGACTGGGCGCTGTGTGAGTGACGGGGTGCTCTGTGTATGACGGGGTGCTGTGTGAGTGACGGGGTGCTGTGTGAGTGACGGGGTGCTGTGTGAGTGGAGGGGGAATGTGGGGAGGGGGGTGGGGGAGACGTGTTACAGGAGTAGGAGTGGAAGATGTGGATGGGTTACGTGGTGTATATTATGCATGTTAGTGTGTACAGGAGGAATAGGGAGGGGGGAGTGTTATAACTGAGTGGGAGTGGAAGGTTTGGGTGGGTCACTTGGTGTATAATTATAATGTATGTATGCTTACGACTATTGTGTATTGAGGGTAGGGGGTGGAGGTGGAAGATAAAGATGCTATGTTCAGTTTCATTCTACAGATCGACCGTTCTCCAGATTTTGGTGTAGTCATTTCTTTGCTACAGTATGTACACAGATGCTGGAATAAAACAACTTTCCTTCATCAAATAACAAAATTAAACAAGCCAACAAAACAGACACAAATCAATAAACCGATTCTGAACTATCTGATTTCAAACACCAGTATTCCGTATAGCACCTCAGAATCCCCCTTGCTCCCCCACCCCCTTCCCCCTTCTCCATCGCTCTCTCACGAAGAAGGAAAAGCAACCAGCCAAACAACCAGACAAAAGGACACACACACACACACACACACACACACACACACACACACACACACACACACACACACACACACACACACACAGAGTATACTTTTTCCTTCATTAGTGTCAAGGTGGGTAAACCATCAGCTATGCTCATCGTGAAAAGGACCATCTGTCGTCTTCTGATAACACCGTGAATCATGTAACTTTGCTCTTGTGTGCGGTTTGTTTTTCTTTTTCATTCTTTTTCATTTCTTTTTCGGTTCTTTTTTCTGTTTCTTTTTGTTTTCCTTCTTCTTTTTTTTTTCTTTTTTTTTTAAACAGTTCCCCATTCCTCTGTTTCTCCTGTTTGGTAATTGTGAAAGTGACCTCCGTAGCATCGTCCGTTTTCCTAGGGCCATTCGTACATATCCAGATACAGTATGAACATAAGTTGTGGAAAAGATGAAATTACATAAATTCCTAATCTCTTCGCTTTGTGTTTATCAGTCCTCGTTTTCTGTTTTATTAGTAGCGCTGAAGAAAATAAAGGTTCAAGGTTCAAAGTTCAAGGTTCAAGGTCCCACAGCCTTCTACAGCAGTGAAATCCTATTCACCGTGTTAAGGGCTCGGATTGGGAGGCGGGGCCCAGTCCGCCCCTTCCGCTGTTTCCAACCTTTCCCGACCCAAGTCGGGTACCCGTTCCCACCTGGATGGAGTGGAGAAACTCGGAGCAGAGCGTCTTTCTGACTGACGTTACACCTTTCCTAACAGGGCCTCCAACCTTTATAGATGACTACTGAACACTGGATCGTACGTCCAGCCAAATCCTCCACGGCGCGTCTTGGGTGAAGATGATAATTCGAGTTCTGATTTTATTTGATTTTGTTTTGTTTTCATTCGCTGTTGTATTGTATATTGGTGGGTTTCGGAAACAAGAACGTACCAAGCATGCACATCCCCGAAAACGGAGTATTGGTGCCTACATGGCAGGGTGAATAAACAAAACGGTCATACTCGTAAAATGTTACATGTCTGAGTGTATGTGTGCGTGCCTGAAATCTGATTGAATGACACGGGAAACGAATGTTGAGCACCCATTGGCAGCCGTCAGTTGGGTCTACCCAGGAAGTAGGTAGCATGTTGTGCAAATGACCCCGACCAAGTTTGTAAAGCGCTTAGAGCTTGGTCTCCGACAGACGATAGGCGCTATAAACGTATCATTCATTCATTCATTCATTCATGCCTCCTTCTGTACCACAGTTCTACCCAGTGAGAAGGCGCCACATCAGAATTATGGTTTGAGTATGCACGCCAGCCATCTGGGCATCAGTTCCGTGTCCAGCTCGTCTGAGCGTCGGTCGCTAAAATCACAGTTCGCGTCACTCGGTTGATGCAAGTTTCTGTTCGCGTAACTGATTTCAGTTTAAACCTCTTAACGGGACACGTGGTATACAGTATCAAAAATGTCTTGCAGTTCATTATTTCTGAACATGGATGTGTGATAGGCGCTGTGAAAGTATCCGCGTCATTCATTCATTCATATCCTCCTTTTTCACCACAGGTAGCCGAGAAGCCGCCTTCACGCACGCCGTGTCGGCGGCAGGGGTGGTGTACGCCATCAGCGCGGCCTGCAGGGACGGAGAGCTGGCCAGCTGTGGCTGCAGCCGTGCCCGGAGGCCCAAGGACCTGCACCGGGACTGGATTTGGGGCGGCTGCGGCGACAACATCGAGTACGGCTACCGCTTCGCCAAGGCCTTCGTGGACGTGCGCGAGCGCGAGAAGAACCACCCGAGGCACTCCCAGCTGCTGGCCCGCATGCTGATGAACCTGCACAACAACGAGGCGGGGCGGAAGGTTAGTAGTGTGTGTGTGTGTGTGGTGGGGGTGCGGGTAGGGAGAGAGAGAAAGACAGAGAGAGACTCACGACACATAGAAACAGCGCCAGTCAAAAGACGAACGGACAAGCCGGACAGACAGGTGGACATATTGTAAACAACATGGCGAAAAAACTGCGACTTATGCAAAATTACAAATTTGTACACAGGATCAGAAAATGTCGTGTGACGTCCTCGAAAAGGTTACATCATATGTAGCTATATTACGGTCTGAGTGGCTGTTCTGGTTATTTTCGTTCATTATTATTATTATTATTATTATTATTATTATTATAACGCTAACCCTATTGAGACATGGGTACGAGAAACAATAATTAAAAAAAAAAAAAGATTCTGTGATAAAAAATATATGTTTGTCATGTTTCAGTTTCTGAAACATTCGCACCATATGTCCAGGAAACAGACTTTCTCTTTAAAAGAATGCCCCAGAAAATATTCCCCGCCTTTGGAGTTTACACTCTTCTCATTTGACTGAACAAAGCATTCTGCCGGTATTCAAATTTTGGGGCGGTAAGCACGATACTAGACGCAGGACATGTATCATTTTCCACACAAACAGCTGTTTTGTCAAGAAACGTCAAATAAATTATTTATTGTTAGTAATGTGAAAAAAAAAAATTACCAACGCCTTCCTTGCGTCCCCTCAGCCAGGTTAAAACAAATGAATGCAAGTATAAGATACTACATGACAGCTAAGTGAACTGTTTAATCTGAAAGAAAAACCACCTGAAGCTAAACGAGAGGAAATCACAATAATTCCAAACGGAAGTTGCTGTCTTGTTCTTCAGTACTGTAACCGAAGCATGCAGTGTCTCGCGATCATAGTTGCCAGCTGCAGAGAGAATGCTACAAGGGCGTGTAAAAAGACTGAAATAAGAAAGAAAAAAGAAAAACACGGCTGCTGCTAATCTGTAGAACGACCTCGCATGCATTACGTTAAATCCCGATTAAAATTCTGCATGTGCACCAAGTGGAAAGGAGAGAGAACGTTTGAAGAAGATGAGATGAAATACTTCCACCCCCCCCCCCCCCGAAAAGAAAATGCGATTTTCAGCACAAGGAAATGGAGACAAGTAAGCAAATGGTTATCTCCACAAACTGTTGGAATGTTTACATCTGCGCAAGAACAGATGAAGAAACCTGTTGCATTCTAACGCACCATTCACACAGTGTTTAATGTTTTCCGATTGCAGGTGTTGTCGTTGTTCTCATTGTCGTCATCATCGTCGTCGTAGCTGCTGTTGTTGTTCTTCTTCTTCTTCTTTTTCTTCTTCTTCTTCCTCTCCTTCGTTTGCTGGTGCTATCGTCGTTCTTCTTCTTATTTTTTTTTCATTTTATTTCTTTAATTCTATGTTTTGTGTCGTTCTTTATTTTTATGTTTTGTGTCGTGAAATGGGCATAATTGTAAAAAGGCCTTTACTGCGCCTAATTCTTTACTCATTAAAGATTCAATCAATCAATCAAACAATCTTCTTCTTCTCCTCCTCCTTCTTCTCCTCCTCCGTCTTTTTGTGATAACTGATGTTATCGTCGTCGTTCATTCTACTTCTTCATCACCATCGTCTTTCTTTCGTATCCCTGTGTTCGTCTTTCTCCTTCTTCATCACCGTTACCCTCTTTTTTTCTTCTTCGTCGTCCTCCTCCTCATGCTTGTCGTCGTCTTCACCTTCATCTTCTTCTCCTTCTTTTTTGGGACTCTGCCTCCTTCTGTTCTTATTCTTATTGCGCCCCCTCCTCGTTCGTTCTTTAGTTTTACGTCTTTTCACTGTAAGCAATATTAGACGAGGGAAGGAACAATATCGAGTGGGAGGAGGGGGAGGGGGGGATTACTGTGTACGCATACGAGTAAGTGAAAGTGTGTGTGTGTGTGTGTGTGTGTGTGTGTGTGTGTGTGTGTGTGTGTGTGTGTGTGTGAAAATTATTGATTTAAGTTTTGTTTGAAAAATAAACAAAAAATCATGACAATATAACATATTTCTAATGAAAAACTAACAACTATAACAGCGAACCAACTGGACTATTTAACAAGAAGATGAACTTGTGTTGCCACTGTTTCTTGTATCTCTCTGTTTTTCGCTCTCTCTTCCTTTCCTATGGCACATCCTCTTCCTTCAGCATATTTCACTGAATTCCAAATTGAAGAGGAGAGATTTTTGTTCCTGCCCTGAAGCCGTTACTGTGTCTGTTTGAGACAGGGGGTGGGTGTTACGACGAGGAGGAAATGAGGGCTTTAGGGAGGGGGAGGGGGTTGAGCAGCTCAGGGAGCAGAGGGCGGGGGGTAGGGGAGGCAGAGGTGAAGGGTGTGGGTGGAGGTGGGGGGGGGGAGCAGAAAGGGGATGTAGGCTGATGCGGCACGCAAGACATTTCACTCTGTCTGGAGTTCCAGTGGTCTGGAACGGTAAGTCGACAGTCGGGGGGTATGGTGCTGCAGGCAAGAAAAGAGAACAGGGAAGAAAAAAGAAAGAGAGAGAGAAAAGGTAGAAGAGGCTGCGGAGAGCAGTCTGCCTGGCACAGCACGTTGATTGAAGGAATGATTGGCAGACGCAGCGGGCGAGATTGAATCATCGCCCCCCCCCACCCCCCACCCACCCCACCCTCTCACCCCCACTCCTCCTCTCCTCCCCCTTCCCCCCGTCCCCTACCTTCTACTCATCTTCCCTCCCCCCCCCCCCAGACCCCCTCCCCCCCCCCACACACACACTTCCCAGCCTACCTTCTCTTTGCCCCCCCCCCCTCCCTTCCTCTCTCCTTCTCTCCACCACCACTACCACCACCACCTCCCAGCAGCCTCTGGCATTCTCAATGTATTGAGTTTTGTCTTACTTACTGGGGGGCGCACCTGTGCCAGCTTGCTGGGGCTTTTGTGCATAGAGCCTTTGCCAATTTGCAAATTTCAGTCTCTGTGAGTGAGTGAGTGAGAGTGTGTGTGAGTGAATGAGTGAGTGAGTGTGTGTGTGTGTGTGTGTGTGTGTGTGTGTGTGTGTGTGTGTGTGTGACTGCGCTCGCGCGCATGTTCGTGTATTCATGTATGTGTGCGCCTGCGCTTGTGTTTGTGGTAGTAGGGGTCGGGTGGGGGTTGGGGGGTTGTGCTGCATAGTGAATGCGTTCTGCTTGCTCTTGTATGTGTGCGTTTGTGCACATCGTGTGCAGTTTGTGTTTGTATTTGTATTACTCTTTTTTGTCACAGCATATTTTTCTGTGTGAAATTATGGCTGCTCTCCCGAAGGAGAGCGCGTCGCTACACTGAGAGCTCCACATTTTTTTCTGCCTGCAATTCTATTTGTTTTCCAATGGAAGTGGATTTTTCGACATAATTTGGCAAGGGATGTTGTGTAATTCAGAGGTCATTGCGGAGTATTTCGTTTATTGCATGGACCCGACATTTGATTGAGTGGTTTTAGAATACATCCATAAACTGTTTACGTGGAATTCTTATTGCTGTTGTCTTGTGTTGCTTTCTGTTCCATGTCTTCTGGGTGAAGTCGGGCAACAGAAGCAACCATTAACATGTTTTTAATGGTGCAGTCGATGGAGAGTCTTACGCTAGAGATAACAGGGAAAACAAGAGGCAAAGCCTTCAAGACTCAGTTGTGCTTCGCGCTTTATCCAGTAAAGGAATCATGAGGAGGAAAAACATAGATTTAAAAAATCGTCGAAGGGTGCTCTGTATTAAACATGATATATAAAATAAACTTGGGAGAAATAAAAAAAAAAAAGGCGGGGGGGGGGGGGGGGGGGGATGCGAGCAGGATCGAACCATGCATGTTCAGATCCGAAGCAAGCAGACTGACCCTCAAGGCTGCGGCACAACTGACGTCATTTGGTTAAATTTAATACTTAAAGCAATGGTGACGTTTTCTTCTTCCTGCGATAAATCGATTATGATTGTAGTGGACGTAATAATGCCGTTTAAATCTCTTTTGTGTGTTTTTATCATATCACGATTATTCTTTTATTTTGGCGGTAAAGTAGACGTTGTCATCGCTTCCAGTACACCGTAACACATGGTAGATCTCTAGATCTGCACAAACCAGTATACAACGGGCTGAAAGAAGCGATCGATTTTTTTTTTCTTCTTTTATGTTCATTCCAGTTAATTCGGTGTCCACTTTAGAATATTTATATACAGTAAGCACGTCGATCGTGTAGTTAGTATCACTGTATGTGTTCTGTCCAGAATTTGTATTTCTTTCCTTTTAATTGTGAACAAGAAAAA
>NC_134883.1:1366699-1391699 GCF_041734735.1 Babylonia areolata | reverse complement strand
GAGATAGGAAGACTAATGGATCTTTGGTGAATTAGCGCTGGTACTCAGGGGCTTAATTAGTGGGGCGCTGTGGACAGAGACACATGGCCAAAATGCCCCTCATCCCATCTCTCTGTCTCTCTCTGTCTCTGTCTCTCTCTCTCTCTCTCTCTCTCTCTCTCTCTCTCTCTCATTCTTTCTCGTCTAATGAGTGGTTACCACAGACAGATACGAATGTTTCGTGTCTCTGAGTCTGCCACATATTTTCTCTCGCTGTTTTCCATCTGTCTGTCAGTCTGTCTGATTGACTGTCTGTCTGTCCCTCTCTCTTTCTCTCACGCACGCACACACACACACACACGTACGCACGCACGCACGCACGCACACTCACACACACACACACACACACACACACACACGTACGCACGCACGCACACTCACACACATACACACACACACACACACACACAATCATACACACACACACACACACACGTACGCACGCACGCACACTCACACACACACACATACACACTCACACACACACACACACACACACACACACACACACACACACACTCACACACACACACACACACACACACACACACACACACACACACACACACACACACACACACACATTCAGTTGTACAGACAGACAGAAAGGAACGGAGGGAGAGGATGAAGCTGAAGTATACTTGTGGAAAATATTTACACATACACACACACACACGCGCGCACGCACGCACGCACGCACGCACGCACACAAAGAGTGAGAAGGAAACAATCTGGTGTTGCTCAGAAGGGGTATCTCCGCTGATGCACAGTTGATCCAAAACGCAACTGCAAGCAATAAAACGACTGGAGAGCAGGAAGTGCATTTGCAGACGTCATTGCTCATGCGTGAAGGGAAGAGGTGCATTATGGGAGAGTGGGCTCTTTGTTGTGCGCGAGCGAATTGGTGTTCCCGCGAGCACAAATACATAATCATGGTTTTATTAGCACGGGGGGAAAACATAAATATGTTTCTGCCCCGTGTTCTGACAGACATGGTGTTTTAATTGGAAGCCCCGCTTCACTGCCTGGAACAGGGAGAGTAACGGAAAGGGAAGTCTCCCGCGTGTGTGCGTGCGTGCGTGCGTGCGTGCGTGCGTGTGTGTGTGTGTGTGTGTGTGTCTTTGAGTGTTAGAGTGGGGATGGAGGATCGCCGGTGGGGGGGCGTGGAGGGGAGAAAATGTCAGAACAAGAATGAAGCTGAAATATACGATGTTAAAGTTGTCTTCTTAGAATAGAAAGTAAGGTATTTGTTGACGATAGAGAAGGGATCGAATAACTGACAAGACATGGGAAAAATCTGAATGATACCGAAGGAAAAATAATGTTCGGTTCTTGGAACCAACGGTCACGGAAAAATATGAAACAGAAATTCATGATATGAATCTTTCACTGTTTATCGAGTCGAATCTTTTTTCATTTATTTCTGAACAAAACCCATGCTGTCTAGAATGTTTTTGCAGATTATGACGCAACCAAATATCCGTTTGGACCCCTCGCCATCTGATGAGTGATCCTTTCCAGAGTTCGTTGGCAGGAATTGCTGAAAGGTGCTTCTGCCCAGCCTTGTTATATCATTATTTGTTTATTTGATTGTTTATTTTATACTCCATGATGTATGCAATCAGTCGCTGATTTAAATCGGTTCTTCTGGTGAATATTGCACAATAGACCGATCAACAGACTTCTATGGCCCATTTCGGCGTGTATTCCTTTGTAGATTTTAACACAACCATAAATGTTGTTTTTTTTAAATTACTTTTTTTTCATGTCAACTATTATTTTTGTTTCATTCGTTTGTTGATACTGTCATTCATTTAATGATGTATTTATTGCTTTATTTATATCCATTTCTTTATTGATTCCCCAGACGAATTTATTAATTCGTTCGTTAGTTCTTATTCCAGAAATAATTTTATAACAGTATATTTGATTGTTTATCTAGTTAATCACTTATTCGTTTATTCATTCGTTCGTTCGTTCGTTCACTCATCCTTTCATTTATTTATTTAATTATCATATAGCATATGTTGTTCAATGATGTTCCAAAATGATCTTTTTTTTCTATCTGTCTTCTCTTTATATTTTTTATCTGCTGAAATAGTGCCTACCAAAAGAAATTGATTTGTCATTCATTCGGTTGATTCGTTTTCAGATCCCTCATCTGCACAGGGAGAGAGAGAGAGAGAGAGAGAGAGAGAGAGAGAGAGAGAGAGAGAGAGAGAGAGAGCACATTATTAATGAATTGTTACTGTTAAATGTAATTGCATGTTAGTTATGCATTTTTTGGTAGTTTTCTAGTTTTCTACCTTTTCTGTTTTCCTCTTCCCTGCACACACACCCCTCTCCCCACCGGTTTTTTGTTGTTGTTTGTTTGTTTGTTTGTTTGTTTGTTTGTTTGTTTGTTGTTGTTTTTTTGTTTTTTGTTTTTTTAACGTCTAATATCACTGATAGTGAAAAGACGCTAAACTAAAGAACGAACACACCACATAATAGAGAGAGAGAGAGAGAGGTTTGTTTTCAAGGATTAATCTGAACACCAGAACAAAATATATATTTAGCTATGGGAAATGGGAAGTATTACACATTGTTTCCAGTTGGGAAAGCCTTCTCCCGTAAAGGGTAATAAACCGACCGTACCGTTTGAAAAACGATGTTCCAACAGATTCGTCCTCACCTTCAAAGCTACCTTTGACATGGATTATACAGATTTATCCAATAATCAGTCACCATTTTTGTTAAAACCTGAAGTGCTCTCCCATATAGAAAAAAATCAATATTCAAATTATCTAAAAATATACACAGACGGATCTGTTCTAGAAGATGGTAATTCAGGAGCGGCTTTTGTAATTCCTTCATTTAGAATAGAAAAATTATACTATATTGGTAGACAATATTCCATTTTCACAGCTGAACCTATAGCCATATTTATGGCCTTAAATTTTCAGACATTCCGAAAACTGTAAGTGAAATTTTATTATGTGTAGACTCAGAGTCAGTACTACAAGCTATAGAATCTTCAAATTCAAAGAAGCGAATTGAGATGACAATGGAAATAAAACATATTATTCACCAACTGACAAAACATGGCATTAAAATAACTTTCTGTTGGGTACCTTCGCACTGTGGAATATCTTCAAATGAGTGGGTAGACCAAGCAGCTAGAAGAGCAGCACGTAATTTCGAAGGCGCAGTACAACTTGACATCCAGTTAGATCTACATGAATGCATTAGTTGTATAGAAAATGTATCTAGAAATCGATTTCAGAAATTACTTATAGATTCAAATAATCAATATTACCAATGTTGTGTAAACACAAAGAATGCAGCCAATCCCAAACATGTTCTAAATTTGACACCAGCAGCACATTCAAGACAAATTACAAGTCTAATGTATAGAATTCGTTTAAATGCCTTTCGTACAAAATTTTCTAAAAATATAAAATGTATATGCGGTAAGCAAATAACTGTAAGCCATCTACTCATTCATTGTCCGAGCATAAAACCGTTAATTCCAAAAGATGTAGTTGACGACTTTTATTCCAATATTTCATTAGCCACTGAAAAGATTTTGAATGATTATTCATTGCTTAGAATGTTTTCGGAAATTTTAAACTCCAGTCCAGTTGGTATCCTCCTTTGTTGTGTTATAATTAATGTTGTTATTTATATTTACATTGTTGTAGGTTAATACTTGTTGATATGCATATACATATTCTCCCTCCCATGACACCTCATTCATTACACACCACAATCTCTTTAGACTTTTTCTTATAATGATATACCTTTCCTCTGATACATAACATGAGCACTTTTTTACACTAATATTCACATGCATTCCCTTTCCTTTATCCACTACTCCTTTCCGTCTAAAACACTTATAGTGAATAGACGTTAAACTGAAGATAACACACACACACACACACACACACGCACACGCACACACACACACACACACACACACACACACACACACACACACACACACACACACACACACACACACACACACACACACACACACACACACACTTGTGACTTCTTTCACCCCTCCCCCTCTACTCTCTCTCTCTCTCTTCCCTGTTACCCTTCTTTCCAGAACCCCGACCCCATCAGATTATTGTTTGTTTGTTTTTTGCGGGTCGGGTTAGAAAGGAGGAGGAGGAGGGGGGTGGGGGGGGCAAAGTCTGTCCGGTGAAGCACGCCGGAGGTTTACTGTTTAGATCTGACTCCCGGGCATGTTTGAATGTGTATACTTCAGATCATTCTGTCTTTCATACAAAATGGTTCGCAAAAAGGCAACGAATCCCCATGCTGTGTACAAAGCTCATGACGACGGTACAATTGTCAAAAGAAAACCAGACAATGTTGATCCCCCCTGCCGCATTTTGGGAAGTCCTTATAAATGAACAGGGTCAGGTTTCTGTCTCTTGTAGAGTAGACCGGTGCTTCATGCCTCGGCCGATTCCCTGAGCTATGAGAAGACCGAGGTTTGAAATTCTCAGAGTCAGGGATACCCGTTTCCCACCCTCACCCACCCTCCACTTCGCGGCCTGTGCAGCATGCTCTTAACGCACGTAAACAAGATCCAAGGAAACCAAATCGCCCCTGGCTTCAGTCTCTTAAAGAAAGCCCCTCCCCCTCCCCCCCCCCAACCTCCCCCCAAAGCCCCCTCACAGGTAAACAAGTCTTCATGACTGCGCAAGCAAGAGGGGTGGGGACAGGAGTCAGGGGGAAGGCAGGGGGACAGGAGTCAGGGGGAAGGGGGAAGGCAGGGAGACAGGAGTCAGGGTGAAGGGGGAAGGCAGGGGGACAGGAGTCAGGGTGAAGGGGGAAGGCAGGGGGACAGGAGTCAGGGTGAAGGGGGAAGGTAGGGGGACAGGAGTCAGGGGGAAGGGGGAAGGTAGGGGGACAGGAGTCAGGGGGAAGGTAGGGGGACAGGAGTCAGGGGGAAGACAGGGGGACAGGAGTCAGGGTGAAGGGGGAAGGCAGGGGGACAGGAGTCAGGGGGAAGGCAGGGAGACAGGAGTCAGGGGGAAGGCAGGGGGACAGGAGTCAGGGGGAAGGCAGGGGGACAGGAGTCAGGGGGAAGACAGGGGGACAGGAGTCAGGGGGAAGGGGGAAGGCAGGGGGACAGGAGTCAGGGGGAAGACAGGGGGACAGGAGTCAGGGGGAAGGGGGAAGGCAGGGGGACAGGAGTCAGGGGGAAGGTAGGGGGACAGGAGTCAGGGGAAAGGGGGAAGGCAGGGGGACAGGAGTCAGGGTGAAGGCAGGGGGACAGGAGTCAGGGGGAAGGCAGGGGGACAGGAGTCAGGGGGAAGGCAGGGGGACAGGAGTCAGGGGGAAGGGGGAAGGCAGGGGGACAGGAGTCAGGGGGAAGGCAGGGGGACAGGAGTCAGGGGGAAGGCAGGGGGACAGGCTGTGGTGTCAGTGTCCCACTGCCCCCGGCTTTCCCCTTCACTCCTGCTCCTCCCCACACATAACCCCCATGATATCACATAGACAAACTCACAGATTTCATTAAGGACCACACACGTCTATACACACTTCTCGCGCTTGCACACACGTACGCACACAAACACACGCATGCATGCGCGCGCACATAGATGAACGCAAGCGCGCACGCCGCACACCACACACACACACACACACACAAACACACGCGCACAGACATACACGCATGGGCGCGCGCGCGCACGCAATATACAAAAACTCAACACAATACTTCACTTTTTGAATTTACTTATTGCTGTTTGAAGCACAGTATCCGTTGTTCTATAAACACCGTAGCTTAATGCTGCTGTGTTTGTTTGTTTTTTGTTGTTGTTGTTGTTGTTGTTGTTTTTTTTGCAGTTGGTTCGCATAGATGATTTCCTTTGTCAAACATTAATGTCCCGATATTCCCCTCACGATAAATGCATTTGCTACGTATCTGACTTCTTCCACTGTGGTATATTAACATACGAAAGAAAAGTCCCCGTAAACTTGAATTCGAAATCCGAGATTTTTTTCTAGGTGTTTTGGTTTTGTTTGTTTGTTTATTTGTTTGTTTGTTGGTGGTGTGGGGTATTTTTGTTTGTTGGTTTGTTGTTGTTGTTTTTACATAAGAACACATCGTCTAAGCAACTGTTGCTGCATCGGTTCGAAATTTCGGTCAGTTGCCACTATTTGATCAACTCAGAATTTGTACAAAGCTTAATGGAAGAGTTATCCTCTGGTTAGAATGTCATCATTGAGCTTGACTGGTTGAAAAGCTGGTATGAGGGATACTGAAATCCTGTTACTCTTTATAAGAGGGGGAGGGGGAGGGTCGATAAATCCACTAAGTCCTTTATACATTCATCCATAGTCCCATTCCAAAATCATTTTCGGTAAATCTCCTGCAGAAATCATGAGGAGGAGATGCTGCGAGATAGATAACATTAAATTTGTACTTCGCTGAAATAGCCCTCATTTGATGTCAGTGTCACACTGTTGTCACTGTTTATAGGGCACATGACAGACTTCCCAGTACAATAACACCCCGAGGGGAGAGAGAGAGAGAGAGAGAGAGAGAGAGAGAGAGAGAGAGAGGAGGGGGAGAGAGAGAGTGGAGGGGGAGGGAGAGAGAGAGAGAGGAGGGGGAGAGAGAGAGAGACAGAGAGAGAGGGGGGGGGAGAGAGAGGAGGAGGAGAGAGAGAGAGAGAGAGAGAGAGAGAGAGTGGAGGGGGGAGGGAGAGAAGGGATCTGTTTTATGTACAAATGGGATATTGAGTGTGTGTTCTGGGACATGTGCAGTGAGAAGTGAAAGATCGTGTGTGTGTGTGTGTGTGTGTGTGTGTGTGTGTGTGTGTGTGTGTGACAGATAACGATAACGATGTTTTATTCAACAAAGGCCATGGCCCCATTTGAAGGGGGTACACATAAACAGGATACATTTTTTGAAAATGATGCGCACAAAAATATTGTACATGTAATTATTGAATATTGTTGTCTGTGACAGACAGACAGACAGAGAGAGAACTCAAAACGTTTTTATTCAAGGATTAAGATCTTAGGCATATTCTTCCAATCTGTCCTTGCTAATCTACATAAATTACAAATAGCACACACATAAATGTAAGGAAGAGAGAGAGAGATACCGCACTGTGATAATACATGTATTCAAGACGAATGTTGTAATGTGTTGCAATACCATAGGTAGCATAGGTGTTTTCTTCCCGTACGAGCAGACAATTTATTTCTCTTTTTCAGAGAATGATAAAATACCCTCGTGTGGAAATGTATGGTATTGCTCTGTATCACTTTGCAGTGACGTTTGAAAGTGTCGTTGTTGTTGTTGTTGTTTGTTTGTTTTGTGTGTGTGTGTGTGTGTGTGTGTGTGTGTGTGTGTGTGTGTGTTGTTTTTTTCTTTTTGTTTTGTTTTGCTTTCCTGTGTTCTGTCTTGTACGACTTGTTTTATTTTTGCTCCAACATCTCCCACACGACAACCCTATTTCCCATCTCGGATGCTTCCTTTCCCACCTGTCTTCCCCAGCCCCTCCCCTTTTCCCCCAAATCCCCAACTTGTCCTTCGCAAAAAGCTGGCCATCAGAATGGAGAGAAACAGCTTAGAGGCCCGATGGTTGAAAGTTTGCAGGAACCGTCTTCCTGTCTGTCACCAAAAGCTGCCGCTGTTTGGATGTAGTCACCAGCGACGGTTTTTATGCGTTTCTGTGTGTTTGTTTGTTTGCATTATGCATTTATTTACCATATGTTCGTGTTTCATTATCAGTTTGCATTCATCTGTCACTAAATAAAGACCCTTGCGGATAAATTATGAACATTAAAAGAATCAGTTCATTTTAGCATGTCGCGAGAGTCGACTGTCGCTTTTGCAACTACAACGCCCATAAACTAATTATGAACTGACACTTTCTAACTTTATCAGTGTGTATGAAACCATTTCCTTGAGGAGTTCTTCATAATCCGATTTATTAGCTGATTCATTTGGTTCAGTATGTAAGAAACCTTGAATTTGTCCGAATGTTGCTCTGTTTGTTTATTTAACTATTAATCTGTTCATTTATCTTTCTTTTCTTTTTTTCTTTCTTTTCATTCGTTAATTGAATGGTTTATCCGCATTTGTTTATGCATCTATTGTTTCCTCTCAAGGCCCGACTAAGCACGTTGGGTTACGCTGCTGGTCAGGCATCTGCGTAGCAGATGTGGTGTAGCGTATATGGATTTTTTAGAACGCAGTGGCGCCTTCTAGAGTAACTGAACTTCGAGAAGAACAATGTACTAGAGTTATTTGGTTTGTAAATAACATGTGTCTCTGTATATATATAAATTATATGTATATATATATATATATATATATATATATATATATATATATATATATATATATATATATATATATATATATATATATATATGAAATAACGCCACAAGTATACCCTCTGACCACACTGGACAAGATCATGTGATTTTTATCTTGTGTGTTGAAAGTGCTTTACGAAGAGTCACAGTTATCTGATGTTCCAGGCTAACCAGAACACTTTGGGAAAGGGAAACGATGAGAGTGCTAGCTAGACAAATTTAGGTCTGTCTCTTCCGTTCCCTACCCATAAGATGATGTGCTGGGATAAAACTGCTGAATTTCAACTATCAGCTCAGTGTGGTACGTTTTACTGTATAATATTTCTCCAGTGAGACGCTACCTTGCCGAAGTCTTCCTGTCGTTGATGGTGATGATGAACGCAATGGCAAAGTAACAGTTTTAGTGGCCAAAAACAGCAGTCAACAATGAAAGGGAAAGTAACAGTTTTAGTGACAAAAAACAGCAGTCAACAATGAAAGGGAAAGTAACAGTTTTAGTGGCCAAAAACAGCAGTCAACAATGAAAGGGAAAGTAACAGTTTTAGTGACAAAAAACAGCAGTCAACAATGAAAGGGAAAGTAACAGTTTTAGTGGCCAAAAACAGCAGTCAACAATGAAAGGGAAAGTAACAGTTTTAGTGGCCAAAAACAGCAGTCAACAATGAAAGGGAAAGTAACAGTTTTAGTGGCCAAAAACAGCAGTCAACAATGAAAGGGAAAGTAACAGTTTTAGTGGCCAAAAACAGCAGTCAACAATGAAAGGGAAAGTAACAGTTTTAGTGACAGAAAACAGCAGTCAACAATGAAAGGGTTCTTTTTGTTGTTGTTGTTTTCTGTCTGTCAGTGCGATTCAAGAAAACGGGGGTTTGGACAGAGGGTCATGATTGGTTAAAACCACTCTCGCTCTTTTTCTTACTCCGTACTCTCTCTCTCTCTCTCTCTCTCTCTCTCTCTCTCTCTCTCTCTCTCTCTCTCTCTCTCTCTCTCTCGCTCTCTCTCTCTCTCTCTCTCTCTCTGTCTCTCTGTCTCTGTCTCTCTGTCTGTCTGTCTCTATCTCCGTCTCTGTCTCTGTCTCTCGCCCTCTCTCTGTCTCTCTCTGAGACTGGGGTGGGGGTGGGGGTGGGGATAGAGTTCTTTAGTTTCTTGCTTTATAGTAGTCTTTTTTCATTACTTTCTCACGTGACTTTCAGTGAAATTTGTCGTTGATGTCTTTCTTGTTAACAGTTCTATGTTCATGGGTTCTTTGATGAAACCCTACCCCCCCCCCCCCCCCCCTTCCTTTTATACCCCAGGGCTGGGTGGGAAAAAGCATGTTTTGCTTGTCTCATTACCCAGGTAGAATAAAATTTCGTTTCGTTTCGTTTCGTTCTCTCTCTCTCTCTCTCTCTCTCTCTCTCTCTCTCTCTCTCTCTCTCTCTCTCTCTCTCTCTCTCTTTCTCTCTCTCTCTCATTGCACAGACGAGCAGCTAAACTTATTTTACCAGACCACTCGCTATCAACAGATGAAAACTTAACAAAACTGGAAATA
Organism: Babylonia areolata; assembly: GCF_041734735.1. Classification (NCBI taxonomy): domain Eukaryota; kingdom Metazoa; phylum Mollusca; class Gastropoda; order Neogastropoda; family Buccinidae; genus Babylonia; species Babylonia areolata. The sequence goes on along the minus strand of NC_134883.1, from coordinate 1,381,792 downwards.
TTACCACTATACAAGCAATTCGACTACAATAAAATGGTCCTCATGTTCAAAGTACACAAAAACATGTCACCACCATACCTCAGTGACCTTGTTCAACGGGCATCAGAGCGTTACGATTCAGATAATTATATTCTGCCTCGTGTGCGCATCGATTTGTACAAATCTAGCTTTGCATTTTTTGGACCATCTGCTTGGAACTTTCTTCCTTCGTTCAATAAGACGTGCGATTCATTACGTTCCTTCAAATCAAACATACGAGAACTTCTGCTCCACAAACAATAGGTCCACAAAGCTTGCTTTTTTTTGTTTTGTTTTTTGTTTGTTTGTTTTTTAATAACCAGCTAAAAAATACAAAAATCATGCTTTTTCCGTGAAGTTTGTATCTATACCTGCATGCAGTGAATTTATTTTATTTCTACCTTTGTGCTTTGTTCTTACTTGTTCGCCTGTAAATTGGATGTTATTACCTGTAACATCTGCATCAGCAAATTAATCACTTTTGTATATGTGCAATGGTAAAGTTGTGCTTCTCTATTTTCTTTATGTCCGCTATATGTTTCTCACCTCGGTCATGTCTCTGTATGTGCATAAGTATATGGGTGTGTGTGTGTGTGTGTGTGTGTGTGTGTGTGTGTGTGTGTGTGTGTGTGTTGGGTGGAGAGAGTGTGTGCATGTGTATGGATATGAATGTATGAATGCGTTCGTTTTATTACTTTTTACGATGTTAATGATGATGGTGGTGATCATTCTTCGTTGTAGTAGCAGTGGATGTAGCAGTGTTAACAAAATTATTATTTTTTTGTCGTTATCGTTAATGTTGTTATTGTTATTGTTGCCACAAGGACAGATTGGAAGACTGGGCGATGCCTAAAATCTTTATCCTTGAGTAATAAAGTTTTTGAATCTCTCTCTCTCTCTCTCTCTCTCTCTCTCTCTCTCTCTCTCTCTCTCTCTCTCTCTCTGGGGGATGAATTACATTTTTTGTTTAGTTGTAAAGCTTATGACGATATTCGAGAAAAATGTGTTGTATTTAAAACAAATTTAGCAAAGAATGAAGATATTTTTGGAGTGCTTAATCTAAATCAAGAAACTTCACTACAGTCACTTGCAAAATATATTGCCGAAGCGAATAACATGCGACGAAAAAACAACAACAATAATAAAATAGTATCAGGTGTTGCTCATTGTGAAAAGTGAAATCTGTGTTGTCATTCTCATATGGAAAATATTTATGTTATACATTTATATATGTTTTTGTTTTTATTTCTCACTACATGCCATTACTTTGAATGGATGGTCGAACTGCACTTTGTTGCACAGATTGATTGATTTCGTTTTGGCTTTGGTTTTCATCAATATTATTACAATTGATGCATGTTGTTATTTGTATTATGAACCCCCATGTCATTAGGGCTGTAAAGCTATTGACATTAAAGTGTTCAGTGTTCTCTCTCTCTCTCTCTCTCTCTCTCTCTCTCTCTGTCTCTTCGAAAGAATATTTCCATATTTCCAAGGGACGTGTGTTGGAATAAGGAGTTTACCTCGGGAAATGTTTTCCGTGTACACATCCTACAAACCCCTTTCCTAATACCCAGGAACGCAGAATTATATGAGATCAGATAGAGCCGAGGGATTCAGAACTGTACAACCTCACAGTCACTCCCCGCGTCAAGGGGACTTTGGGGGTTGTTTGTCATGCTGTTTACCAAAAGAACAGCGCAGGCGCAGTTGTGTTTCTGTGTCTCATGTATATGTGCACAGGGGACAGGGCGGTTCAAGAGGGAATTTGCACTCCAGTATTCATTTCTGCAAATGCAAAGTTATTTTAGTCAAGATCGTTTTATGAATAACTTTCTTTTTTTCTTTTATAGGGGTGGTGATGAAGATGGTAAGAAAATGCGAAATAGAAGTTCATCGACCTCAGAAAGATTGTGGGCTATCCCCCCTCCCCCCCCCCCCCCCCCCCCCCCCCCCCCTCCATTACTCTCTTTCTCTCTTCTTTTTTTTTCCTACACAGAAAAGCTCTCCTGGGAGAGAGAAATGACGCGGGGTGGAGTGAATGGAGGGAGAAGGGCCTTCTTTAGCCCCCCTAGATCTCGCCCTCCTGTGTCGCTGTATAATAACTTGCATGCTGCACCATGTGGTGATGCACGTGCAGGTATGCTGCACCATGTGGTGATGCACGTGCAGGTATGCTGCACCATGTGGTGATGCACGTGCAGGTATGCTGCACCATGTGGTGATGCACGTGCAGGTATGCTGCACCATGTGGTGATGCACGTGCAGGTAGGCTGCACCATGTGGTGATGCACGTGCAGGTAGGCTGCACCATGTGGTGATGCACGTGCAGGTATGCTGCACCATGTGGTGATGAGCGTGCAGGTATGCTGCACCATGTGGTGATGAGCGTGCAGGTATGCTGCACCATGTGGTGATGCACGTGCAGGTATGCTGCACCATGTGGTGATGAGCGTGCAGGTATGCTGCACCATGTGGTGATGCACGTGCAGGTATGCTGCACCATGTGGTGATGCACGTGCAGGTATGCTGCACCATGTGGTGATGCACGTGCAGGTATGCTGCACCATGTGGTGATGCACGTGCAGGTATGCTGCTCGTCCTCATTCGGGGCTCCACGTGGAGACACACGTGAATATTAAAAATAAAAAAAATCAGGGGGTGGGGTGGTTACTAATGGCGGGGGCTGGTTAGGTCGGGTGGACGGGTTTCAGACGCTTGTCTCAGTGATGTGCCCATGCCTCCACCCTCACCAATTTATGTGTTGAAAAAAGGGTTGGGAGGAGTTATGTATTGTAGATAAGTCTGTCCTGGTTCTTTTTTAACGCTACATGATTGAATGCCTTGTTCTGTCTACAAGAACAACAAAACAAACTGGCAATTAGAATGTTCATGTGAATGTTCTGACTGTTCTGGTGGATATGTTGTGATTTTGTCTGCTTGTTTGTTTATTGTTGTTGTTGTTGTTGTTGTTTATAGATTTTCCTGAGGGAAACTCGGGCTTCTTTATTCGGGGGAGGGGGGGTAGAGGGATATCTGTCATATTACATCACCATCACTTTTTCTCTTGGCTCTCTCGACAACTTATCCTTTTGTTAACATCTGTCAAGGTTGATTTTCAATGGAAATTTACCATGGACAGCACTTTCGTTGATGTGGAATTCTTTTCTTTTCTTTTTTTTCCACGTGTTAAGCGCATGCTGAACCCAAGCGGGCTAGGGAATAGTGATGTTTATCTCCCCCCCCCCTCCCCTCTCCTGCTTTCTTTCCCTCTCCCTCCCTCCCTCCCGCAGAGGGATGTGTGTTGGAATGAAGGGTTTATCTCGCCAAATCTTTCCCCCTTAAGCATGGCCCCAAATCCCGTTCCTAATACCCGTGATTGGAAGATGAGGCGGGGTGGCGTGGAGCAGGGGTGGAAGGGAGAGGAATTCAGGTTTCATAACTTCCACAACATGTCCTTCCCCACCAGGCCTTCCAGGTGAGGGGGGTATTTGTCATGCAGTGTTCCCCCCTCCCCCCTACCCACCTCACATTAACTCAACACGGGCGCGAGTATATGTATATATATATGTATGTATGTGTGTGTGTGTGTGTGTGTGTGTGTGTGTGTGTGTGTGTGTGTGTGTGTGTGTGTGTGTGAAAGAGAGAGAGAGAGAAAAGGAGAGAGAGATAAAGAGAAGGAGAGAGAGAAGGAGGGAGGGAGAGAGAAGGAGAGAGAGAGAAGGAGGGAGAGAGAGGGAGAGAGAGGAGAAGGAGGGAGAGAGAGAGAAGGAGGGAGAGAGAAGGAGGGAGAGAGAGAGAAGGAGGGAGAGAGAGGAGAAGGAGCTGGAAGTTTGGAGATGAGTGGAGAGGAGCGCTGCTTTGAGATACTACTATGAAGTGAACGTGATCAAGAATATTTTTACCGAGCTTGCAACTTACAAATGTTCCTCCTCACTCGCTGATGATGATGATCATGATGATGATGATGAAGATAATGGTGGTGGTGGTGGTGGTGATGATGATGAAATAATGATAATGATCATGAAGGTAATGGTCGTGGTGGTGGTGGTGGTGATGGTGGTGGTGGTGGTGGTGGTAGTGGTGGTGATGATGATGATTGGTGATGATGATAAAGCTCGAAATGGGAGTTCAGTGACCTGGGAAAAATTGGTTTTCAGTGGATGCGATTTCCTCCCCCCACCTTTTTTATAAAAAATTCTATTTGCTTTATTCTTTTTTTTTCTCTCTTTTTTTTCTTTTTTCTTTTCTTTTATTTGTTTTGTTTGTTGTTGTTGTTGTTTTTCTCTCTCTCTTTTTACAGCAAAGTTGTCTGTAAGAAGTGGAGAGCACTGTGGGTGGAAGGAATGGAGAAAGTAAGGCTTTCTCTAACCGCACAGATCTCGCCCTCCACCCCCACCCCCTACCCCCTGTGATGCTGTGTAATAACTTGCATATAGGCATGTGGTGCACGGGTTTTTCTTGCTCGTCCTCCGGTCGACAGACGTGATGCACGTGACGTAAGAAGGGCGAAAGAGAGGCTGGGAGGAGAGCGGAGGGTGGGGAGGTAGCGGCAGGGAATGGGTGTGGCTGCTGAAACAGGCACAGGCACTTTCTGCAATTTTCCAGGTCACAACCTGTTTGTTTTCATCTTGAAAAAAGAGGGTTGCAGTGAGATGAATAAGTCAAGTCAGGTCAACTTTACTATCTCACATGTAGTCGTATTGCCCATGCTCACAATCCACACAATCAATCAAAGAGGCAAAGCTTTCATGGGTCAGGTGTGGTTCCTTCTGCACAACAACATGGTCGTATTGCCCATGCTCACAATCCACACAATCAATCAAAGAGGCAAAGCTTTCATGGGTCAGGTGTGGTTCCTTCTGCACAACAACATGGTCGTATTGCCCATGCTCACAATCCACACAATCAATCAAAGAGGCAAAGCTTTCATGGGTCAGGTGTGGTTCCTTCTGCACAACAACATGGTCGTATTGCCCATGCTCACAATCCACACAATCAATCAAAGAGGCAAAGCTTTCATGGGTCAGGTGTGGTTCCTTCTGCACAACAACAATAACGCCGAAAACACCAACGGCGGAGGCCGGGAAGAAATGGGTATGTGTGGTTATCAGTTCCTAACCATCCAAGTCACAGTTTTGCTCACCATCAGAAACGAGTGTTTGTGGAACCAAACGTTGAGTGCAGGAAGCGGAGCAGTTCTGTCTTATGCGGCCTGCACCGATCGGCATGTCATTAATTTAGGACCATAATTATCGAAGTTTCAAACTTTCCCTGTTTTTATCCCGACTTTTCAACTTCGACGAATGCTATGTTGTCATCGTCAGCCTTTCAGTTTAAAGGCTACGTGTTCAACATTTCTCCACCAAAAACATGAACCTTTAACTGCTCACCTAAATGTGTTGGTCGTTCTGGTTGGACTGTATTTCGATTCATTCCATATTTCTTTTTCGTCTCAGATTTCTCTGGGCGAAACTCCATCATCTTTCTTCCGGGAGAAAAGAGCGTGTTACCAGAATATAGCGCCTCACCCATGTTCTGTTCGCATGCGCCATTATTTTAAACGCCGAAGTTTTACTCCTGTGGTTGTCCTGAGTTTGTGTATGTGTGTGTGTGTGTGTGTGTGTGTGTGTGTGAAAAAAAGAACAATTGTTACACACAGGGTGTTTATCACTGTTGGCGTTGCCACATAATTATACTTCTTCGTCCTGTTTTCTTACAAGCACAGCAGACGAGAGATCAGAGAAAAGCTGTTGGGCGGAAAATATGGCGGCGTTATGCAGTCCTTGCCCCCCTCTCTCCCCTCTCCACCCCCCGCCTTCCACCCACCAATACTATAGTGTTAGGAAAGGGAAGAGGGTGAAGAGGAGCATAGCTAAGGTAACGGAAAAGATGGGGTTACACGGGTGTGGAGTGATAAATGGGTGGGAGCCAGGAGGAGGGTTGTGGGAAGGTAAGAGTGGGAGGGGGGAGGGGGGATGTGTGTGTAGATGTCTGTGTGTGTGTGTGTGTGTGTGTGTGTGTGTGCGTGTGTGTGTGTGTGAAAGAGAGAGAGAGAATGGCGGGTAGTTGGGCCGACTTTTGAGTGCTGTGAGAAGGAGGCAGGACTTTCTCTGATATGATTCTTCTTTGTACTCCTAGTTTCTTCCGGTTTCGATTTCGATCCCCCCCTTTCAAATCCAACTGCTTCCAAACATCAGCATTGTATTGTTTTACACTGTACGCATGGCAGATTTTGATTGTGAATACGCAAAAGAAGCACAATATACGAAATATATAACAGAGGAAGAGATCACACGAAAAGAAACTGTGTGAACATTTTGCTGTGAACGCTGAAAATTCCGTTTCAGACAAATGGGCTTTAGGCAACAAACTAAGTAAACAAAATACAAGAAAGAATAGAAAAAAAAGATAAATTTTCAACGAATGTAATTTTTTTTCATACATTGTATCAGTAATATGTAATGAGCATACTGGGAGATTAAGACATTGGTTGAAATGATTCGGGAAGGTTTTATTTTGTGTGTCCCTGGTACTTTGTTCATGTGTGTGTGTGTGTAAGTATATATTTGGGGAGGTTTTATTTTGCGTTCATTTATGTGTCCATGTTGGTATGTGTGCATATATTTAACATAAGCATAGCTTCATACTTACGTATTTGTTTGTGTATATGTAAGTATGTATGAGTAGGGACGGATTTTGGAAGAGCATACAATAAGATGAATGAATGAATGAATGAATGAACGAGCGACTGGTTTCTATGTTGGGTATTTGATAGATCAGTCACAATCTTATTCAAGGCATAGGAAAAATAGACGCTTGTGATAAATTATAAAGAATAGACATCTCATTTTTATTTAAAGAACATCTATGTATTTTCATACATATCAACTGTGACAGGAATCGAATATAAGAGTATGATATAATTTTCTTCGTTGGAAAGACTGCATGGAGAATCTGGTCCTTTCACAGCCAAATCATTTGACTTGTTTGTTGTTGAAGAGCACACATAACAATGAAAGTCTGCATTACTATTGGGGGATTTGGTATGTGGAAATTAGGAAAGACATAGCTGATGATAAGACTTGAAACTTCTTCTTCTTCTGCGTTCGATGTTTTGGCTGCGTCAGACTGTCACCCCCCGTCGCCACGATGTAGCCCACGGTCTTCTCCAGGTCGTGGCGGTCTCCCCAAAGCTGCGCCTGTAGCTCCGTGCCCCCTGGCCAGGTTTGACGCCGTAGAGCTTCATGGGTTGGGCAGTGTTGGAGGATGTGTTCAGGGGTCTGGGGTCCAGTGCCACATGGACACTCATCAGTGTGGGCGATCTTCATACGGTGAAGGTGACTCAGTAGTCGGCAGTGGCCGGTTCTCAGTCTGAAGAGGACTGTCTGCTGGTGTCTCTGGAGCTGGTGGATTGGATCGACACCACTGTTTGCACCCAGCCTTCTCTTCCACTGGTTCTGGTAACGGTTGTGGATGATGGTCCTGGCCTCTCTGTAGGTCACGGGGTGGCTGAACTGCTTCATTTTGCTGCCTGCCTTGGAGAGAGCATCGGCCTTTTCGTTCCCCATGACCCCACAGTGAGAAGGAACCCACTGAACAGTGACAGTCGACCGTTTTGAAAGGTCATGAAGGGCTGCTTTGATGTTTGTCAGCTGCTGTTCGTTTCTGGTTGACTGGAGTCCCTGCAGGAGAGATCTGCAGTCAGTGAAGAAGGCTATCTTTGGTGGTGGGTTGACTGACGTCCTGAGGCCTTGTGCAGCATGGAGTAGTGCTGCTGTCTCCGCTCTGTAGTTCGAGGAGATTCTTCCTGTGGGGAAGGCTCCAGGGGTCAGTCTTCCATCTGTGTGCCTGATGAAGATGCCTGCTCCTCCATTCTTCACCGCTCCCTCCGAGGATCCATCTGTGACTTGAAACAAAGTATCACTTAGGTCCCTGAAACTAAACTGTATGTGTGTTGGGGCTAGAAGTGTATGTGTGCATGCGTGTGTGTGCGTGCATGCGCGCACGCGGGTGTGTGCGTGTGGGTGTGACAGAGGAGGGGCAAGTGAAGGGGTGGCACGGGGGTGTGTGTGGGTGTGACAGAGGAGGGGCCAGTGAAGGGGGTGGCACGGGGGTGTGTGTGGGTGTGACAGAGGAGGGGAAGTGAAGGGGTGGCACGGGTGTGTGTGGGTGTGACAGAGGAGGGGCAAGTGAAGGGGTGGCACGGGGGTGTGTGTGTGGGTGTGACAGAGGAGGGGCCAGTGAAGGGGTGGCACGGGGGTGTGTGTGTGGGTGTGACAGAGGAGGGGCCAGTGAAGGGGTGGCAGGGGTGTGTGTGTGTGTGGGTGTGACAGAGGAGGGGCAAGTGAAGGGGTGGCACGGGTGTGTGTGTGTGGGTGTGACAGAGGAGGGGAAGTGAAGGGGTGGCACGGGGGTGTGAGTGTGGGTGTGACAGAGGAGGGGAAGTGAAGGGGTGGCACGGGGGTGTGTGTGTGGGTGTGACAGAGGAGGGGCAAGTGAAGGGGGTGCACGGGGGTGTGAGTGTGGGTGTGACAGAGGAGGGGAAGTGAAGGGGGTGCACGGGGGTGTGAGTGTGGGTGTGACAGAGGAGGGGAAGTGAAGGGGTGGCACGGGGGGGGGTGTGGGTGTGACAGAGGAGGGGCCAGTGAAGGGGTTGCACGGGGGTGTGAGTGTGGGTGTGACAGAGGAGGGGAAGTGAAGGGGTGGCACGGGGGTGTGTGTGTGGGTGTGACAGAGGAGGGGCCAGTGAAGGGGTTGCACGGGGTGTGTGAGTGTGGCCACATTGCAACAGGCACACGGTTCGGTTCCATCACTCGCACATGTGTCATGCTGTTCACTGCGCTCAGCGCCAGTCCTTCCTTCCTTCCATCCTTCCTTCCATCCTTCCTTTCTTCCTTCCTTCCTTCCTTCCTCCCTTCCCACCCTTATTTCAGCCCTTCTTCCCTTCCCACCCTTCTTTCAGCCCTTCCTTCCTTCCCACCCTTCTTTCAGTCCTTCCTTCCTCCCTTCCCACCCTTCTTTCATTCATTCCTTCCTCCCTTTCCACCCTTCTTTCATTCCTTCCTTCCTCCTTTTCCACCCTTCTTTCAGTCCTTCCTTCCTCCCTTCCCACCCTTCTTTCAGCCCTTCCTTCCTTCCTCCCTTCCCACCCTTCTTTCAGTCCTTCCTCCCTTCCCACCCTTCTTTCAGCCCTTCCTTCCTTCCTTCCTTCCTTCCTTCCTTCCTTCCTTCCTTCCTTCCTTCCCTCCCTTCTTTCAGCCCTTCCTTCCTTCCTCCCTTCCCACCCTTCTTTCAGTCCTTCCTTCCTCCCTTCCCACCCTTCTTTCAGCCCTTCCTTCCTTCCTCCCTTCCCACCCTTCTTTCAGTCCTTCCTCCCTTCCCACCCTTCTTTCAGTCCTTCCTTCCTCCCTTCCCACCCTTCTTTCAGTCCTTCCTTCCTTCCTCCCTTCCCACCCTTCTTTCAGTCCTTCCTTCCTTCCTCCCTTCCCACCCTTCTTTCAGCCCTTCCTTCCTCCCTTCCCACCCTTCTTTCAGTCCTTCCTTCCTTCCTCCCTTCCCACCTTTCTTTCAGTCCTTCCTTCCTTCCCACCCTTCTTTCAGCCCTTCCTTCCTTCCTCCCTTCCCACCCTTCTTTCAGTCCTTCCTTCCTTCCTCCCTTCCCACCCTTCTTTCAGCCCTTCCTTCCTTCCTTCCTTCCTTCCTTCCTTCCTTCCCACCCTTCTTTCAGTCCTTCCTTCCTTCCTCCCTTCCCACCCTTCTTTCAGCCCTTCCTTCCTTCCTCCCTTCCCACCCTTCTTTCAGTCCTTCCTTCCTTCCTCCCTTCCCACCCTTCTTTCAGTCCTTCCTTCCTTCCTTCCCACCCTTCGTTCAGTCCTTCCTTACTTCCTTCCCACCCTTCGTTCAGCCCTTCCTTCCTTCCTCCCTTCCCACCCTTCTTTCAGTCCTTCCTTCCTGCCTTCCCACCCTTCTTTCAGTCCTTCCTTCCTTCCTCCCTTCCCACCCTTCGTTCAGCCCTTCCTTCCTTCCTCCCTTCCCACCCTTCTTTCAGTCCTTCCTTCCTGCCTTCCCACCCTTCTTCCAGTCCTGCCTTCCTTCCTCCCTTCCCACCCTTCTTTCAGTCCTTCCTTCCTGCCTTCCCACCCTTCTTTCAGTCCTTCCTCCCTCCCTTTCCACATTTCTTTCAGTCTTGTCTCTTCTTCTTCACCACTTTCTTCCTCCCTTTCTTTCTATCTTTTTTTCTAAATGTCTTTCCTTCCTTCCTTCCTTCCTTCCATCCTTTGTATTGTGCAATCTGTTCAGTGTGCTTTCTTACTGTGTTAATGATATTCGTTCCATGTTTCTTCCCAGTGTGGGTGTGTCTTTTTCCCTGCTCTGAATGTCTGATGTCTCGTTGACTGTGCTTGTGTTTGTTTGGGTCGTACAGCATTGCTGTCACTCTCTGTCCCTTTCTTTCTCCCCCTTCTTTTCCTCTTCCTGCCTTCTCTCCTTCTCTCCCTGCTGCATGCTTCTGTGTATGTAAGCATGTATGCATATAGAATTATGTATGTAAGCGCGCCAAGTCAATACGTTCGTGTGCGTGTCCGCGGGCGAAGATGGAGGTTGAATCAAAGGTGAATATTTTAAATGAGCACTAGTACAATTAAAGAAAGAACTACTTAATGAACTTCGTTTAAGGGAAGTCGTTAATTAAGTAGAGAAGCAACTGATGAGTACAAATTAAAAAGACATTGCAGACAGGACGAGAGATTTCAAGTTGCTGTCTTCCCCAAAGAGATGTTTGAAGGAGGATGTTTGAGAAGAGGAAGGATTTGTTCACTTAGTTTACTGACTTTTATTTTTAAAAGAGAAACAAGCAAACGTGTGCAGGCAAGAAAGGTTGTGTTTCAGCGCTCGAACACCAAAATGCTGCTCCTGGAATTTTTCAAGGCTGTGCTTGGAATGCTCCCGTAAACACACACACACACACACACACACACACACACACACACACACACACACACACACACACACACACACACACACACACGAACAAACGCAAACTCATACAAACGCGCGCGCGAGCATGCATATACGCACGCACACACGCACACACACACACGCACGCACGCATGCCCACACATATACGCACGCATGCACACTCACACACATACACACGTACGCGAGCACGCATCTACCCCCCCACACACACACACACACACAAGCTCGCACATACACACTCAGACACACACACACACACACACACACACGCACGCACGCACCCACGCGCATGAAAGCATGCACGAGCGCAAGCACGCACGCAAACGCGCACCCACCCCCCAACCCCACTCACACACGCTCGCGCACGCACAGAGAGAGGCAGATAGGTGGCCAAAGGGTTAAGACTCTCATCTGTCATAACTGTCCGTGAAGGTCTGGGCTCCATTCCCCGTCTCGCCTTTTCTCTCAGGCTTGACTGGAAAAATCAGAACTGGGCGTCTGCCAGTGGGACCATGTCCCGTGTGCAGCAACGCACTTTTCACACTGAAAAAGAACCCACGGCAACAAAAGTGTTGTCCTCTTGCAAAGTTCTGTAGAGAAAATCCATTATGATTGGTTCACATAATGATATGCATACACTCAAGACCTGACTAAAAGCGATTGGTTTATGCTGCTGGTCAGGCATCTGTCTTGCAGATGTGGTGTAGTGTGCATGGATTTGTTCGAACGCAGCGACGCCTCATTGAGAAAATGAAACCGAAATCACACAGGCACACATACAGACGCACACGCACGCACGCACGCCCCTCTCGGTCTCTCATGTGTTCGTCATGGTACGGTCATGGACTCGTGGGCATCTAGAGAACGACAGACAGACAGACAAGACAGAGACAAGAGTCACAGACAGACAGACAGACAGACAGACAGACAGACAGAAAGCAAGGGGGGTGCCAAACGCTAAACGTGTTTTTCAACAGTTCAGGGCCATAAAGGAGAAAGTGCAAACTACTCCCAAGCCGGGGTTACCTGTTTTCTGTGTTTGTGAGGAGGGGGAGGAGGAGGAAGAGGAGGAGTAGGAAGAAGAGGAGTGGGAGGAGGAGGACGAGGAGGAGAGAGGAGGAGGAAGCAGTGTAAAGGGGAAGGGGTTAGCTGTACATAGGAAGGGGGAAAGGGGGAAAGAAGGGACAGAGCGCTATATCTGTTTTCACGTCAGCTCGCTCTGACACTGATGGTCGGGGGCGCGTGACGCTTATGACAGCTGCTGCCTCTTGACACCTGTCTGGTGGACGGGGGGGCTTTTCTGTCAGTCTGTCTGTCTGTCTGTCTGCATTCGTTTTCTTTCTCTCTGTCTGTCTGTCTTGTCTGTCTGTCCGCATTCTCTCTCTGTGTCTCTCTGTCTGCCTGCCTGTCTATCTGTCTGTCTGTCTGTCTGTCTCTCTCCCTCTCTCTCTCTGTCTTCCTGTCTGTCTGTCCGCATTCTCTCTCTGTGTCTCTCTGTCTGCCTGCCTGTCTATCTGTCTGTCTGTCTGTCTGTCTCTCTCCCTCTCTCTCTCTGTCTTCCTGTCTGTCTGTCCGCATTCTCTCTCTCTCTGTCTTTCTATCTGTCTGTCTGCCTGCCTGTCTATCTGTCTGTCTCTCTCCCTCTCTCTCTCTCTGTCTTCCTGTCTGTCTGTCTGTCTTCCTATATGCCCATCTGCTCTGTGTGTGTGTGTGTGTGTGTGTGTGTGTGTGTGTGTGTGTGTGTGGGTGTTGTTTATGTGTGTGTTTGTGTTTGTCTTTATATGTGTTGGTGTGTGTTAGTGATAGTGCGTGTGTGTTTTGTGTGTGTGTGTGTGTGTGTGTGTGTGTGTGTGTGTGTGTGTGTGTGTGTGATTCTCTGTCCTGTTCCTGACCGTGCGATGTCTTGCCCTGATGAAATGACAAACCTTATCGCCTAGTCACATGGATTGTTGATATACCTTTTTCTTCTCATCTCACTGATTTGCTCAGTTTTGGGTTTGATTGATAATTGGGTCCTGTCGATCCTGTTCCACAATAATCGTGATCAGAACTACCGGGAAAAAAATACAGACCAGTCTGTAAGAGGTCTATAAATCAATCGAAAAAAAAGAGAAAAAAAAGAAAGAAAAAAACATTTTCACAACTGTATATAAATGGGTTAATGACAGTGATTTTCTCAAAATGTACGTTTAAGTGGACATGACGTGCAAACCATAGTTCGGAGACAATAGTTTTTGTTTCTGTTCAGTCTGGCACCGCTTTTCTTTAAAACGTATTATATTCAAATCAATAAGTCATGTTGGGTAATAAATCACTTTCACTTGCCAGATTTTAAATATCTTTTTTAGTACAAACTTACTCTCGATTAATACATAGATGAGAGAGGGGAAAAAAGTGCGAATGCAAAAATCTAGTGGTAGGGTGGGGAAAAAACGATAATCAGAGCATGTGTATACAAATAGGACTGAATTACATTGCAATGGGTTGCTGTATAGTCCGTAGTTACAAAACGCTGTTGGGAAGCTACAATCAGTCACTGCCTGATCTGTCAGCAAAGTGTGATACTCACAATGGTAACCTATCTTCTTCTGTAACCTTCGCGTGGGATCACTGATAACGCATTGCAATGGACCCCTCCCAGCTTCCCTGAACCAAAGCCAGTCTGTCATCACCAACAGCGTGCGTGTGTGTGTGTGTGTGTGTGTGTGTGCACCCACGCACAATACACACATTTGAGACAGAGAGAGGGAGGGAAAAGTCCACAGGTACCCCTGTACACATACACACACATACACACACACGCACGCACATAATACGCGAGAAAGAGAGAAGGGGGGAGGAGAGAGAGAGAGAGAGATTGGAGAGATAGAGAGAAGGAAAGAGAGAGGGAGGGAGAAGTCAGACAGATACACGCAGACCGAAACAGCAGCAATCGCGGAAGGCGGAGATAGGAAAAAAGTTATCATAACGCATTCTGAACAACATTGATGCGTGGCACTCGTGTTCCTATGCCTGGCACCTGTTGCTCGTTGATATTTCTAGCAACAAACTCGACACAGCTTGTCACACGTACACGTACACACATACGCACACTCACGCGCGCGCGCGCACGCACGCACACAAGCAGACAAATACGTACGCGGGATAGCCCAACCCCACACCCTGCACGCGCTCACACATACGCACAGACACATAATGAGATATATATGTATATACACTATATACACGGGGAGAGGGAGAGAGGGGGCGAGGGGGACAGAGAAAGAGAGGACTGAGTGAGAGAGGGAAATGCAAGAAAGAGGGTAAGTAGATGTGGATGGATGGAGGGAGATAGTGAATGGAAAAACGACGGCATGTTGTAGAAGGTAAGAAGGCAGCAGGTGAAGGGGATAGAAAGAAAGACAACAAGAGAGAGAGAGGGAGGGAGGGAGAGAGAGGGAGGGAGAGAGAGAGGTATAAATCAAAGAAGAGTACCTGGCATGTTAGTAACACATGAAGGCTCGTTCTCCCCCCCCCCCCCCCCCTCTGTGCTGAACATGACAAAGCTCCAAGACATGACACTCCATGACACTCCATGACACTCCCTCACGCTACGCTATAAAGAAACCTACACTGGTGGAGCCACAGAACGAAATTCAATGGCCTTGCTGAAACAATGCACTACCAAACTGTGGAGGGAGGGAGACGGAGGGGGACGGGGGAAGGGGGGAGGGAGCACACACAAAATTCCGATGGACTGGCAGCATTGCAGAATGGACAGGGACCCTTTGCAGAAACCCCAGGCTTTTGACACACACAGCCCACAGACCTGGAGGAATGGCGATGAACAAGTCTTCACAGAGTTGAGGGAGATGAAGAAAACGAAGAAGAAGACAATGTGAACTCCATTTGACTGTACTACACTACACCGCACTACACCGCACTACACTACACCGCACTACACTGCACTGCACTACACTACACCGCACTACACTACACCGCACTACACTACACCGCACTACACTACACCGCACTACGCTGCACTGCACTACACTACACCGCACTACACTACACCGCACTACGCTGCACTGCACTACACCGCACTACACCGCACTA